>NC_057408.1:17458864-17567930 GCF_019320065.1 Cervus canadensis | reverse complement strand
CCCCAGGGACCTGAGGGGTGACCCACGTGTCACAGGCAGCACTGTCCCCCAGGGAGCCTGAGGGGTGACCCTGGTGTCACAGGCAGCACTGTCCCCCAGGGATCTGAGGGGCGACCCTGGTGTCACAGGCAGCGCTGACCCCCGGGAGACTGAGGGGCGACCCTGGTGTCACAGGCAGCACTGTCCCCCAGGGATCTGAGGGGCGACCCTGGTGTCACAGGCAGCGCTGTCCCCCAGGGATCTGAGGGGTGACCCTGGTGTCACAGGCAGCACTGTCCCCCAGGGATCTGAGGGGCGACCCTGGTGTCACAGGCAGCGCTGACCCCCGGGAGACTGAGGGGCGACCCTGGTGTCACAGGCAGCGCTGTCCCCCAGGGATCTGAGGGGCGACCCCGGTGTCACAGGCAGCACTGTCCCCTGGGATCTGAGGGGTGACCCATGTGTCACAGGCAGCACTGTCCCCCAGGGATCTGAGGGGCGACCCTGGTGTCACAGGCAGCGCTGTCCCCCAGGGATCTGAGGGGCGACCCTGGTGTCACAGGCAGCACTGTCCCCCAGGGATCTGAGGGGCGACCCCAGTGTCACAGGCAGCACTGTCCCCAGGGATCTGAGGGGCAACCCCGGTGTCACAGGCAGCGCTGTCCCCTAGGGATCTGAGGGGCGACCCTGGTGTCACAGGCAGCACTGTCCCCCGGGAGCCTGACGTGGGTGACCTGAGGGGCGACCCCGGTGTCACAGGCAGTGCTGTCCCCCAGGGATCTGAGGGGCGACCCCGGTGTCACAGGCAGTGCTGTCCCCCAGGGATCTGAGGGGTGACCCACGTGTCACAGGCAGCACTGTCCCCCAGGGATCTGAGGGGTGACCCACGTGTCACAGGCAGCACTGTCCCCTGGGAGCCTGAGGGGTGACCCACGTGTCACAGCGCTGTCCCCCAGGGATCTGAGGGGTGACCCACATGTCACAGGCAGCACTGTCCCCCGGGAGCCTGAGGGGCGACCCCGGTGTCACAGGTAGCGCTGTCCCCAGGGCGGGGTGCCGGCCCAGCACTTCCCTGGATCCCCCGAGGTGAAGGACAGACGGGCCCTTGACTCTGCCCTGGGCCGCGCTCCGACTCCACTCACAAGGCCACACTGGATCCGCGAGCAGTTTATTGAGTTAAAGTCACCCTGACAGGACTGTGGGGCTCCCACACGGGGCATGCAGGGCACCACTGCACCCGGCAACAGACATCTCCCTTCATTTTAAAAAATAAAGATTTTCAGAGCATCTTGCAGGCCAGAGATCTGCACGGGATCCTCAAACACTCAGGAGCTTTTGAGGAAAAGTCAGGAGGAGGAGTCGGCTTTGCACGCATTCCACCGACCGCACGAACACAGGCACTCTGGCAGTGGCCCGGGGAGCACGGACGCCACAGGCCCTCCGCCCAGCAGGAGGGGAAGTGCCTGCAGAAAGCCTGCAGAAGTATCTAGAACACTCACCCGGGAGACTGAGGTGCCCATGTAGACTGAAGAGGGCCAACGTCAGACACAGGGGATGCGGAGGGCCACGCAGAAGGTGGGGGCAGCGTGGGGAAGCCTGCTCCGCCACCCCCTGCCCTGACCCGCAGGTGCCTCCAGGCCTGGAATACGGATGCCTTGGGCTGCGTCTGAAAAGGGCACGGTTCCCAGAGGGAATGGATGCCTGGGGCAGCCCAGTCCTGGACCTGAGCCCCCAGCCTTCCCGGGCGCACCCCAGGCCCACCAGCACCCAGGCCCGCTCCCAACACCCCGGGCCCATGCCGGCCACAGCTCTGCCGGACGTGACTGGGTCCACAGCAGCCTCACCAGGAGGGGCCGGTGGAGCAGCGAGGCCACTAGGGCCTGGAAAGGTGCCACCCTAGGGTTAGGAATCCGGAGCCCGGCGTCCCACGTGGCCCAGCCTGACCCTGCGGTGCGTCACCCCGGCTGGCCTGAGACCGCGGGCCTCTCCGGTGGGGACCCAGGCTCCCAGGTGCTGTTTCTCACTCCTACCACGTCTCACCCATCCTGAGACACCCGGCCTGGCTGCAGGGCCCCCCACCTGCCACGTCAGGGGCCCGGGGCCGGAGACACGGAGGTTCCCGGAGGTCCTGGGTCCCACAGGGTGCAGGACTGCCGCCCGGGGCTGTGAGCTTGCCCCAGGCTCTGGCCAGTGGTGTCCTGAGCTGAAGTGGAAGAGAGGCCTATTTTCTGTCAGCTTAAGAGCACAGCAGCCCCGCCTGGGGAGACCTGCTCATGGAGTCCTGGGCGGCAGAGTGCAGCGTTGGCCCCTGGGCCCTGCCATGCCCAAGAGCCAGAGGCCAGGCGAGTCCCCCACTGCCGGACCCGTCTCGGGGCTGTGGCCTCCGCTGCCCACGTGGAGCATAGGTGGTCGGGCCAGAAGCTTCGGTCCCGCGTGCTCATCCTCCCGGCCGCCTCAAAGAGCCTTTGCGCTGGTGGGGTGGGCCGCGTGGGGGGCTGGCTTCAGTGGGTGGCGGGTGAACACGTAGGCCTGCCCCAGGATGGCCAGGTCCACCAGCACCTGCAGCAGCCCACACACCGAGAACTGCAGGGGCGCCCCGTTCAGCAGGAAGTAGGCCGTCTTGAAGGTGTCTCCACTCGTCCACATGAAGACCATCTTGATGCTGCGGAGACACAGAAGCGGTCAGGGGTCACAGACCGGGGTCAGGGGTCACAGACCACAGTTAGGGGTCACACAGCAGGGTCAAGGGTCTTAACCCAGGGGTCACAGACCGGCGGTCAGGGGACTTAACCCAGGGGTCAGTCAGGGGACATGCCAGACCCTGGCCCACGCTCCTGTCCTGGCCATGAAGTCGCCACGTGCATGGCCGCAGGGACAGGAAGGCCCTTGGGCAGGAGAAGCCTCAGGTCTGCGGGGCAGAGAAGGGTGCCGCAGGGCCAAGCCCATGTGGGCTCACAAATGTCCCGTCCTGGCTGCAGGCACAGCAGGCGTGTGGCCCTCAGCTGACCTGCTATGGCCTCAGGTGGGAGAGGCCTGTCATACCGTGTCCCACCAGCCAAGCTCACAGCACCAGAACTGGCCTGCACCCAGGGCACTGAGCAGGAAACCAGGGGCCTCTCTTGGTAACTCCTGCTCAGCCAGGCTCCTCACTCCCAAGACAGCCTGAGGGGGACCCCCTTCCAGTCATCAGTGTTGCTCCAGGAGTCTCAGACCAGTCCTCGGAGCAGACATGCATCTCTGACCGCTCGCGTCTGCACACACCTCTCAACGTCTAACAGCTGGCTGGCCAGGCACAAGCACCAGCACATTGTTTTCCTGCATAAAATGTTTAAATCAGACCCATTTCCACAGCAGGCGAACCTTATGTGGCTGATTAAGCCAGGCCACAGTTGTGGGGGCAGCTGCCTGTCGGCTGGGAGGACTCCAGGGACAGGATGCAGGTCTGAGCCGTCTGTGCCAAGGGCAGGGCAGGCGCTCTGCGCTCCTGAAGTGTCCCCATCCACCTGGGGTTGGGAGGCCTCTGACCCCAGGCTGGTTCTTATCAGTAAAGCCAGGCGAGGGGCCATGACCCGTGTCCAGGGCAGTGATCCCCACATCCCCAGCTCTGCCCACTGGAGCATCAGACGGATCACACAGAAGCAGGGCAGAAAGTGGACAGTTCCCCTGACCTGCACTCTTGATAGCTAGAGCTTCCAGGATCCTTACTCAGGAGAATGGTTCAGGCTGGGGCTCTGAGCCCAGCCCCCATCTACCCTGCCGCCAGGCGTCTGCGTCCAAACGGCCCTGCAACTCTTGCTGGCTTGTCATCTGGGCTCACACAGTGTTTAAAGACTTTGGTTTTCAGTTAGCTGATATAACTCTGCATTTAAACAGCAGGATTACTACACATCATCAGTCCTTTTTCCCTGGCAGCTTTTGACATTTGACTTTGGTTTCACGGTCTGTGATAGAATGCACATTTGGGACTTGCTGAGTATCTTAAATCCGTACATGGATCTTGCGCCAAATTTGGGAAGTTTTCAGACATCATTTCTTCAACTCTTCTGCACCACTCTCGCCTCGCCTGCATCTCGGGTGACACAAATGTTAGACATCTGCTGCTGTCCCTGAGTCTATTCTCCTTTTCTCCCCAATTTTTTTTTCCTGTTGTTCAGAATGGACGATTTGTATCAATCTTCAAGTTCATTGATTTGTCCTTTGTCATCTCCATTCTACTAATGCACTAATGAAGTATGTTTTCTGTTCAGCTACCGTATTTTTCAATTTTAAAATTTTTAGTTATTTCTCTCATAGCATTTATTTCTCTCCTGTGATGGTCTATCTTTGCATTGATTTCAAGAGTATCTGCTATTGCTCTTTAGAGAATAGTTACACCAGTGCCTTTAAAAGCTGGTAACTCCAGTCCCTGTGTCGATTCTTTGTTGTCTGTTGTCTTTTCTTTTGAGAGTTGTTGAGATTTTCCTAGTCTTCATGGTGAGTAATTTTGGTTTACATCCTGGAGGTTTTTAACACTACATAAGGAGACTCTGTCTTGCTGCAATCCTGTGGAGAATGTTGTTTTTTTTGTTCCAGCAGGAAACTGACATGGTTAAGTTCAAGCTGCAAGCTGTGGCTGGTATTTGGGGACTATGGCTGAATTCAGTTCAGTTTTCAAAACCACTCAGATCTGCACAGCATGGCCAGCAGTCAGTGGCCAGCGTGGGACTTGAGTGGTGGTCTGCCCCAAAGGTCCTGGGGGAACCCCTTTCCACGCCTGAGACAGGAAGCTTTCTGCCCCGTGCACCTTTCTGGGCTTGGGGCTGTGCAGGAGTCCAGACTGACAGATGTGGGAAAACAAGATGTGTCCTGTCATTCATGGAATATGTCCTCCCACAGTCCGCCCGCTCCTGCACCCAGGGCTGCTCCATCCATCTGGTCCTGTCTGTAGGTGCACTCAAGGGAGACATGGGCCTGGTGTGAAAAGACCTGAGATTGGTAGCCTGGGGAGCATCCATCCTGAGAGTGCTGGCCTCTGCTGACTGGTCCCTGTGGATGAGACCTAGTGGGCCCTGGCCGGAGGCTGAGGACCAGGAGGGAGGGTGTCTTGTTGCTGTCCTCTCTTCTATGTGGCATCTTTCCCCACAAACTTGTGCCCCTGTCTCCATCCAAATTCTGTCCTGCTCTGGTGCACCAACTCAGAACTTGAGAGTGAAGTAACAAGTGGCCTGCAGGTGACTCTACATCATGGACACGGAGGGGACTGGGTGGGACCCCCACAGCGGTGTTTGGAAGGAACAGCAGGTGGGGGCACGGGGACCGCCTGGCAGTGGCTGGGGTCAACCTGCACACGTCGAACCCTGGGGAAAGTGCAGAGGCAGGGGGATGAACACACGTGGTGGGCGAATGCACCAGAGTGACCGCTGGGATGAGACCATGTCCACAGCTGCGGCGGGAGCACCGTGTACCGGGGACTGGGCACCAGTGTGGCTGGGCGGCCCCAGGAGGTTGTGGGCATCGTGGCAGACCAGAGCGGCAGAGATGCCGGCCTGCAGCGAGGCTGCTCACAGCTCTTCAGCTCAGAGCACTTCCATTTCAAAGGAAACCCACACCCACAGAACAAGCATTTCCAGGAGAAGCTCCAACAAGCAACCACAATTTCTGCAAATGGCCGTGAAGATGGGAAGAGAACCAATGTCATAAATGACTCTAGTTCCATTCTACAGAATTAAGAGCTAAGACACAGTCTCCCCCAGAGACACCAGAACTTAACAGAAGACCCAAGGACCCTCCCTTCAAAAACAGACACCACATGGTGGCCTGTGCAGTGCCCCTTTTAGAGAGGAGACGCTGAGGCACAAAGAGGTTGGGTGACTCACCCAAGGACACACAGCCAATGCCTCGCAGCGTGGGAAGGGCTGTGGAGGGGTGGCAGAAGGCACAGCTGAGCCCGTCCCAGCTGGTGTCCCTCTGGGCCTGAAGGCACAGGTGTACCTTCACCTTAGCAAGTGGAGACGTGAGGTCAACACCGAGAGCTGGGCTCTGCCTGACACTCACGGACATTTTTAGCTGCCCAGATGCCTCTCCTGGCCTTGGCCCTCAGTTGGCTCTCGCCCCAGAAGCAGGAATCCGACAGCCTTCCGAGGCCCCACAACCAGCCCCACGTGTTGAGGGCTCAGGGCAAATGTTTAATCAAACTGTTCCTGCCAGCCCAAGTGCCACCCTAAGCCAGGTGTGGACACTCTGGACATTCAAGCTGATGTTCCGAACCCCCTGGTCACCCTGGACCCTGCACCCTGTGGGCGTGTGCACAGGCCCAGACCCATTCTCCCCTACGGTGTCAGGCCACCTGTTACCCTCAACAGCTATCAGGTGGGCGAGCCCTGAGGCCCAGTTACCACCGTCCAGCAGGCCAGGGACGTCCTCATGTGTACCAAGGCTGGAGCGTGTCTGCTGCACATGGCAGGGTCTCCAAGAAGACCCCTCCTCGACTGAGGGCCGCCAGCCTGGGGTTTGGATGGCACAGGGAGCTCAGGGCAGGGAGAAGCTGTGGGAGCCGGTCTAGGCAGGCGGGGACTGTCCCCAGGCTGCGTTCTTCAGCTGGGGATGGGCCGGGTGGGCGGCCCGGGAGCTGATTCCTTTCTCTAGTTTCCTCCTCACCCCGGCCCCAACTCCAGCTGCTGCATCCTGTGCCTGACCCTCCCCATGAGTTTAACCCAGGCTCCTGTTACTTCATTCTTGGCGCCAGCATTTTTCCTCCCAAACCGAGCAGCCTGATGACTATTCCTAAAATACTTCTCACCTCGCCCCTGCCCCATCCAGACAACCAGAATGCCTCTCCCAGCCAGCACCCACGTGGCAGAAGCCTCACTCCTGCACCTGCGCCGGCCCCACCGGAGCCCACACACCTGCCTGCCACTCCTCACTCTTACCTCCGAGCCCGCGCCCACACCTCCCCTCCTTCCTGCCCATCCAAAGCTCTCCCAAAATTCAAAACCTACCCAGAACACAGGAGTAGGTCTTTGTGACCATGGGTCACAAGGTTTCTTGGGTGTGACACCAAAAGCATAGAAATTTGTTAAAAAAAAAGATATACTTCATCAAAATTCAAATCTTTTGTGCTGCAGTGTGAAAAGATGGCCTGCAATGGAGAAGATGTATGCAAACCAATAAGAATATTTAAAGATCTCTACCAGTCAATAAGAAAAGACAAGCAATCAAATTTTTACATGGGCAAAAATCTGAACAGACCTTTCTCTAAAGAGACACACAAACGACCAATAATCACAGGAAAAGGTATTTGATGTCATCAGTCATCAGGAAAATGCAAATCAAAGCCACAGGAGACCCGACTTCACACCCACGTGATCAAAAGGTAACAAGTGCTGGTGAGGCTGTGCAAAGGCCAGAATCCCGCACCTCCAGCGAGAACGTAAAATGGCACGGCCGCGACTCCCCAGCTCCACTCCTAAGTGTGTCCAAGACAGAGGAACACACGTCTGCACAGAAACTGGCACACAGACAACACTGCTCTTCACAGCAACCCTGCTCACAGTAGCCAAGAAGACGCCAACCCACCCAGACGTCCAGCGACTGAAGAGGAGATCAGCAGAGCTTGACCTGTGAGCACAGTGGCTGTCACTCAGGAAGGATGGACACTGGCCGCTCACTGTGGACGGCCTTGGGAGCGTCACGGAGAGTGAAAGCAGCAGAGAGGACCACATGCTATGTCATTCCATTTCTCTGATGTGTCCAGAACAGACAGAGCCGTGGAGACAGAAAGCAGATCAGTGGTTCCAAGGCCTGGCCGAGGCGGGGGCAGTGGGGAGCGATCACCAGCGGGCACGAGACTGCTTTTCAGGTGACGAAACGTCCTAAAATTAGACTGGTGATGGCTGCACAGCTCTGTGAATGCACTACAATCCACTGGATGGGGTACTTTAAATGGGTGATGGTGTGACAAGTTACCACTCCATGAAGTTATCTTTGTAAGTTCCAGGGCTTTGGTTGGACTTTGTAAGTTCCAGCCCTCCTCGTCTCCTGACTGGCCCCTGGGTGTGCAAGTGTGGTGTGCACTGTGGTGGAGGTGTGCCTGCGTGTACACACCCACAGGTGCACTCTAATGGGCATCATGCACGGCACCTCCACTCATGATGGCAGGCTCACCACGTGTCAAGGACGACACAGAGGACGATGGGTGGGGGGCTGGGAGTGACACACACGTGGCCCTGGGGAGACGCTGCCCTGATTCCCAAGCAGCTAAGGCCCCAGGCTTGAGGGCAGGTCTGGAGCCGGACCAGGTGAGCACTTCCCAGACACTGGACACTGGACGCTGCTGTCAAAGCCAGGAGTGTCCTGGCTGGGACAAGCCAGCAGCTGGCCCGAACTGCTGCTCCCAGAAGCATCCCCGCCTCACAATACCACACACGTGACCTCCTCCTGGGGCCCCCTCGGCCCGGGCCAGCATTTTCTCTGAACACCGCCCCCAACCGCAGGCTTCCCGCCTGCCCCTCCCTCTCCTCGGTGATAACTGGATCCACCGCTGGTTTTCCCCACATTGGCCCCCTTCACCCGCCCCCAGGCTCTCCAGTAATTACTTGTTGGGGAACATCTTCTAATGCAGCAAAACGCGGAGGAAAGAGAAAGGAACTTGGCTCACAAGCTGCCTTTCAGGGCTGCAGCGCTCATTAGAGACCTTATTTCAAAGCTGCGTCACTTTCTATTACTGGTTCAGAAGCACCATTCCAACTATCGCTTAACATTCTGTAAAGGAAAATCATTCGAAAGTACCTCCTGCATTTCCTCCAAGGTAGAAGCAGCAAAAGCATGCATGTGAGTGTGTGTGTATGAATATGTGTGTGCACATGTGTGAATGTGTGCATGTGTCTGTGTGCATGAGTGAGGGTGCACACCTGTGTGCGTCGGCGCACACCCTCTGGGCAGGTCCCCTGGGAGACAGGCGAAGCTGGACTTTGAGCGGGACCTCACAGCCCCTCCCCTCTTGCACCTCCTGATGGTCTGAGGCTGAGTGTCCCACAGCAGATCAGAGCTGGCCTTGGCTGCAGGGCTTCAAGAGTCTCGAGTCCCAGAAGGTCCAGGGCTGCTCCATCTTGGGGGTGAAACAGAAACCTCTTGGGGGGACACCTGAGGATGCTCAAGTCAGTCCATGTGGTGCAGCTGCTGGGCAGTGGGGACGGGGGCAGGGCAGCCCTGAGCCCAAGTCCTGAGTCCAGGCGTGGACACTGGAGAGGGCGGGAGGGCTCTGGTCCTGAGCTCTGGACAGGAGGAGCCAACCTCAGGGGGCTTCTGTGTCCTCGCCAGTGGGGCTGTCCACCGGCCAGGGTGTTGCGGGCTGGGGTAGGTTCTGGTTTCAGGCTGAATCGGGCCACCACACACACACCCAGCATGCCGCCTTCTCTCCTCCAGGCTGGGGTGTGGACAGGTGAGGGGCGCTTCCCTCACGACCCCACCCTCCTCGCTTCCGCCTGGGAGCCAGCCATCTGCCCGCCAGGAGTCTGGCTGCAAAGTGTCGGGCTGGACACTCAGGGAACCCCAGCCACCACAGCTCAGGCTCCCTGAACCCACAGGCACAGGGCGCTGGCCCTGGGGGCACAGGTCAGACCAGCCTCAGCTGCACAGGGACACCTGGAGTCTCCTTCTCAGGATCATGGAGTCAGACTCACTGACCTTCGACAGCCAAGCCGTTCTGGGTGCTGGGGACACTGCACTGAGCAAGGAAAGAAGGCCCCTGCCCTGGGGACAGTGTGACAACTTTGTCAGGGACAGAGCAGAGACCAGGCTGGGGCCAAGGGAAGACCCCCGAGAGGACACACAGAGCCCAGGCGCCCATGAGCTGGGCTGAGAGAAGCAGACGCTGGGGCGGCCTGTTTAACACAGCGGATTCAGATTTGATCCACTGTCACATGAACATCCCTTCATCTTAGAGGTTCTCTTACACAGACTTCTGTGAAGAAGAACTAATTTTACAGAAAACAAAACTGCACGAGGCTCCAGGCCTGCACTTTCTCTTCAAGCACTCAGCCTGCTCACTCACTAAGAAAGAGAGTTGGTTCAGTTGTCATTTCTGACTCTCTTGTGACCCCGTGGACTGTAGCCCACCAGGCTCCTCTGTCCCCGGGTGCTGGGCCTTTAAAAGCACACAGAGCAAGGTCACCCTGCATGGACCCCAGCCCGATGCCCAGGAACAAGAAGCACACCCCTGCCCTGAGCCTGGGGCCCCATTGCCGCCTGTCACTGGCATGGCCCCGCATCACCTGCACCATCAGCTGGCAGGGGGCGTGGGCAGCAGTGCAGGATGGCCCCAGGACCGGCCCTGCAGACCCCCTGGAGCCTGACCGTCCTGGGCTCGCAGAACCATCCATCCTCATCACGCCGCCCCCAGAGCCGGCTTTCGGGCCGGCAGCTGCTTGTCATCAAGTCAGTCTCCTTAACGAGGACGAGTGCGGTCTGGAGAGGACCCTGCAGGCGGAGCCAACTGGAGCAGCGACGTATGTCTGGGGCAGACACCGGCCTCCTCCACAGGCTCGGGCCCGCTCAGAACCCGCCAGCTGATGGCTGGGTCTCTACCCCACGCGAGGCTGGGGCTGCGGCACCTCCGGGCCTTCTCACACCCCGCTGCCTGCCGCCCCAGGGAAACGCTCTGCCTCTGCGTCCTCACACCCGCACCCCAATGTCGCCTTCACGCCAGCACCCTGACCCCTCACACCAGCACCCCGACCCCTCATATCCCATACCCCGACCCCTCACACCCCTCATACCGACCCCTCACCCCAGCACCCCAACCCCTCACACCCACACCCCGACCCCTCACCCAAGCACCCTGACCCCTCACACCAGCACCCTGACCCCTCACCCCAGCACCCCGACCCCTCACCCCAGCACCCCGACCCCTCACACTTGCACCCTGACCCCTCACACCTGCACCCCGACCCCTCACCCCAGCACCTTGACCCCTCACACCAGCACCCTGACCCCTCACACCAGCACCCCGACCCCTCACACCCACAGCCCGACCCCTCACACCCCCACACGACCCCTCACTGCAGCACCCCGACCCCTCAGACCCCTCACTGCAGCACCCCGACCCCTCAGACCCCTCACACTGACCCCTTGCCCCAGCACCCTGACCTCTCACAGCCCACACCCCAACCCCTCACACCCCAGCAACCCAACCACCTCACACCAGCACCCTGACCCCTCACACCAGCACCCCAACCCCTCACATCCCACACCCCGACCCCCTCACACCCCACATCCCAACCCCTCAGACCCCAGCACCCCGCCCCTCATACCCCAGCACCCTGACCCATCACACCAGCACTCTGACCCCTCACACCCCACACCCTGACCCCTCACACCAGCACCCTGACCCCTCATATCCCACACCCCAACCCCTCACACCCCACACCCCGCCCCCTCACATCAGCACCCTGACCCCTCACACCCCCACCCCGACCCCTCACACCCCGCACCCCAACCCCCTCACACCAGCACACTGACCCTCACATCAGCACCCCAACCCCCTCATACCAGCACCCTGACCCTCATACCCCACACCCCAACCCATCACACCAGCACCCTGTGGAGGTGGGTAGGTGGAGTCAGGTGAGGAGGCACCAGGGGAGAGGGGCTTGTGGTCGCAGAGCACAAGACCACATGCATCCCTCACGTCCTAAAGTCAAGACCTCCTCAGACAGCACTGCTCGCCCCCACACAGCTCCCCAGGCTCCCCTCCAAGTGCCAGGAACTTCTGCTCATCCTGTCACTCCCGTGGTCACCCCCCCCACCCCACCGAGGCCAGAAGTGGGATGGCTACACCCGTGGCTGCACTTCTGCAGAGTAGCCCCAACCTCTGTGGTCCGGCCAGGCGTCTTTCCAACATCACCTTAGCTGGATGAGTCACTGCAGCCCCACCAGGGACGTGGTACCCACCGGGGCCTTTTGCAACTTTCGCCACTGTGCACAAATTCTCCAAGAATTAGCCCAATTGGCTAGGTACCCACAGTGGTAAATTTTCCATGTTCATAAATGCATCCCCAAGGGTTCTCCTATTTCCCAAAAGTGACATAGAGAATCAACTATTTCAGTCCTTCATTAGTTCATTCAATAAATATTTACTGAGCTGCTGTAATTTTCCAAACACTGTGTCAGATGTTAGGGAAAGAAATGAATGGGATGCAGTCCATGTCCTCAAGTCATCAGTCAAGTGGATGAGCTGGCAAGTTGAAACATGGTTAAGCTGTGGTTTTCCAGTAGTCATGTACAGATGTGAGAGGTGGACCATACAGAAGACTGAGTGTCAAAGAATCGATGCTTTAGAACTGTGGTGTTGGAGAAGACTCTTGAGAGTCCCTTGGACTGCAAGGAGATCCAACCAGTCAATCCTAAAGGAAATCAACCCTGAATATTCACTTAAAGGACTGAAGCTGAAGTTCCAATACTTTGGACACCTGATGTAAAGAGCTGACTCACTGGAAAAGACCCTGATGCTGGGAAAGATTGAAGGCAGGAGGAGAAGGGGACAACAGAGGATGAAATGGTTGGATGGCATCACTGACTCGATGGACATGACTTTGAGCAAAGTCCAGGAGACAATGAAGGGCAGGGAAGCCTGGCATGCTGCAGTTCATGGGGTCGCAGAGTTGGACCTGACTTAGTGACTAAACAACAATAGGGGAAAACAATAAAATGACAATGGCTTTCTCATCAGAAGCCGTGGAGACCAGAAGGAAACGGCACATTTTTCAAGGTCTAAAAGAAAAGATCAAACCAGATACTACATTAGCAGAAACATCCTTCAGATGAAAGGGTATCAAGACATTCTCAGGTGAGGGGAAAGTGAAAAAACCTGCCATCACCTGATACCCTTAAAGGCTGGTTTCAGAAATTTCTCAGAACAAGGGAGAAAAAAACAAGAAAAGGAATATTGGAGTAGGAAGGAAGACAGAATATCATAAGCAAAAATAAAGGTAAATACAATATTCCTCTTCAATTTTATGCATTATGCTGATTGAAGCAAAAATTATAACATTATCTGATGTTCTAAATACAAATAGAGAAAATATTTAAGAAAATTATAAGTGGAGGGGAACATTTTATGTATATAATATATAATGTATTAAATACATCATCAAGGGAGGTAAAGTTTCTACCCTGCATCTAAAGTGGTAAAATGATGACACAATTATGTGATAAGTTCTATACGCATAATATATTACTTAGACAAGTCACTAAAAAATCTGTACAGAGAGACACTCACTCAAAAGCCCTATAGATAAATAACCACTAAATAATAACTCCCCCTTCTCACCTCCTCCAGCCCCTGGCAACCACCATGGTACCTTCTATGAATTTGACAACTCTAAGCTCATATAAGTGCAATCACATAGTATTTGTCTTTGTGATTGGCTTATTCCACTGAGCATCGTGTCCTCAAATTTCCCTACTGGAACCCATGTCAGAATTTCCTTCCTGTTAAGACTGATTAATTTTCCACTGTATGGATGGACATGTTTTGCTTATCCATTCAACCACTGATGGACACTTGGGTGGTTGCTATGTTACGAACATGGGCTTACAATATCTGTTCAAGACCATGCTTTCAATTCTCTTGGTTATACACCCAGAAGCAGAATTGCTGGGTCACATTCAGGAGACATAAGAAACTCCAGTTCAATTCCTGGGTTGGGAAGATCCCCTGGAGGAGGGCATGGCAACCCACTCCAGTATTCTTGCCTTGAGAATCCCATGGACAGAGGAGCCTGGTGGGCTACTGTCCATGGGGTCACAAAGAGTCAGACATGACTGAAACAACTTAGCACACAGTAGCTCCATTTTTAATATTTTGAGGAAATGCCACACTGTTTTCCACAGAAGCTGCACCATTTTGCTTCCCACTAACAGAACACAAGAATTCCAATTTTTGCACATCCTCACCAACTCTTGCTGTTCTTCTGACAGTCCCCGTTTGAATGCGTGAGAGGCAGTGTCTCTGCAGTTTTCACTGTATGGGTCTTTCTCCTCCTTGGTTAAGTTAATTCCTAAGCACTTTACACTTCCTGATGTTATTGCAAATAAACTGTTTTTGCTCCATCGGGAAGTGCCTGGACCTGTTCCTGGTGGTGTCCAGCGGAAGGATCTGCTGTGTCATCTCTGCATTAAAGGGCTTGAACCTTCTGCCTTCTGGAGACATCTGTAGACCCCCACCCCATCCATGGCTCGCGGTGAGCTGCTTCACAGGAGGCTCTTGGCCTCCCCTCACCTGCTGCACACAAACTCACCTGCTTGCACACCAAGAGGTCAGGAGACCAATGAGAAAACCGAAACTACTCGTGAACTGGCAGTTTTCCTAGCAGAACTGACCACCAAGCAGCCATACCTGTACATCTGATTTCTGCCCCTACCTCATGCCCTCCGTGGACTGGTGGCGGTGGTTGCGATAGAGCTGCGGCACACCCAGCATGGCCTCGGTCAGCACGGCCAGGAAGCCCAGGGTCTCCACAAAAAGGGCCGAGTCAATGGACAGGTAGGTGATGTAGCCCGCCACGCCAGTGAAGGCCAGGACACACTGCACATAGTCCGCAAAGCTGCTCCAGTGCCAGAAGTGGTGTGGGTCGAAGTCTAGGGCAAAAGAGAGAGACATGAACCGGGAGTGGGGTTGAGGGCGAGGCCAGCGTGGGGAGGATGCGGTCGAGGAGGGAGAGGTCAGCGTAAGGAGGATGCAAGCGAGGAGGGCGAGGTCAGCATGAGAAGGACACATGGGAGGAGGGTGAGGTCAGCGTGAGGAGGACGTGAGTGAGGAGGACGTGAAAGAGGAGGGCAAGGTCAGCATGAGGAGGACGCGAGTGAGGAGGGTGAGGTCAGCGTGAGGAGGACGTGAGTGAGAAGGATGTGAAAGAGGAGGGCGAGGTCAGCATGAGAAGGACGCGAGTGAGGAGGGCGAGGTCAGCGTGAAGAGGACACGAGTGAGGAGAATGCGAGTAAGGAAGGCAAGGTCAGCGTGAGGAGGATGCGAGCGAGGACGGCGAGGTCAGCGTGAGGAGAACACAAGTGAGGAGGATGCGAGTGAGGAGGGCAAGGTGAGCGTGAGGAGGACGCGAGTGAGGAGGATGCGAGTAAGGAGGGCAAGGTCAGCGTGAGGAGGACACGAGTGAGGAGGACGTGAAAGAGGAGGGTGAGGTCAGCATGAGGAGGACACTGGCGAGGCGGTGAGGTCAGTGTGAGGAGGATGTGAGCGAGGAGGGCAAGCTCAGCATGAGGAGGCCATGAGTGAGGAGGGTGAGGTCAGCATGAGGAGGATGCGGGTGAGGGTGAGGTCAGCGTGAGGAGGATGCGGGTGAGGGCGAGGTCAGCGTGAGGAGGATGCGGGTGAGGAGGGTGAGGTCAGCGTGAGGAGGCCGCGAGTGGGAGGGCAAGGTCAGCGTGCAGAGGACGCGAGTGAGGAGGGCGAGGTCAGTGTGAAGAGGACGCGAGGGAGGAGGACACAAGTGAGGAGGGCGAGGTCAGCATGAGGAGGACGCGAGTGAGGAGGACACGAGTAAGGAGGGCAAGGTGAGCGTGAGGAGGACGCGAGTGAGGAGGATGCGAGTAAGGAGGGCAAGGTCAGCGTGAGGAGGACACGAGTGAGGAGGACGTGAAAGAGGAGGGTGAGGTCAGCATGAGGAGGACACTGGCGAGGCGGCGAGGTCAGTGTGAGGAGGATGTGAGTGAGGAGGGCAAGCTCAGCATGAGGAGGCCATGAGTGAGGAGGGTGAGGTCAACATGAGGAGGATGCGGGTGAGGGTGAGGTCAGCGTGAGGAGGATGCGGGTGAGGGCGAGGTCAGCGTGAGGAGGATGCGGGTGAGGAGGGTGAGGTCAGCGTGAGGAGGCCGCGAGTGGGAGGGCAAGGTCAGCATGCAGAGGACGCGAGTGAGGAGGGCGAGGTCAGTGTGAAGAGGACGCGAGGGAGGAGGACACAAGTGAGGAGGGCGAGGTCAGCATGAGGAGGACGCGAGTGAGGAGGGCGAGTTCAGTGGTTAGAGGACACGGGTGAGGAGGTCAAGGTCAGTGTGAGGAGGACGCGAGTGAGGAGGGCAAGGTCAGCGTGTTGAGGATGCGAGTGAGGAGGGTGAGGTCAACATGAGGAGGATGCGAGTGAGGAGGGCAAGGTCAGCGTGAGTAGGACATGGGTGAGGAGGGCGAGGTCAACATGAGGAGGACACAGGTGAGAAGGTCGAGGTCAATGTGAGGAGGACGTGACTTAGCATACTCAGGTACTTGAAAAAATATCTGTCCCCCAGTCCTAGGGCTGCAGGACGCTGGCACAAGCCTGGACGGGAGAATGGTGCCCAGAGAAAAGCCTGGCATCACACATGTCCGCCCATCCCCAGGGAGGGCCCCGGGGTTCACCCTGGCTCCGGCAGGCTGCAGGGTCCATGTGACCACCTCCCCCATCTTATTCCCTTCAGGCTGTCACTGTCTCCAGTCTGCTGGTCCCCGTCCCACTGTGTCACAGGCAGGTTCAGCAAAGCTGTTTTAGCCAAAAAAATTCATCCATACAAATGCCAGAAACGGAGCACAGTGAAGGGCAGAGGTCACCCTGTAGGTGCTCAGTGGCACCGGCACCCTGTCGAGCCCCTCCCTCAGTGAACACTGAGGACAGGACCCCTCCCTGAATCCATGTGACAGACATGCAGGGGAACATGAAAACCAAACAGTGGGGTTAAAACGGGGGAGAGGGCGTCCCTGGGAGCGTGAGGTTCCCAGAGCCTGGCCACCACCTGCCAAAGAGCTCGGTTACATGGCTGCCATTTGCCAAGTCTGCAAAAAGATCTATGTTTACACAAAGAAAATACGAAATTGCATTTTATGTAACTAAACTCATTTGTGACAAAAAACAAAGACTCAGATAAATTTAAAGAATTCCTTTTGAAACATATAGTCAGATGAGCCCTCACCCACTTTCTGCCCCCAGCACGACAGACGGAGCAGCCGCCTCCCATCAGCCTGGCACCCTCGAGGGCCCTGAGCAGGCGAGCCAGGTCACGCAGGAGGAACCTCATGCTGGCAGGATGCACTGCACATGCCAGCCCCCAGGACTCAATGCTCAGGGACCTGCCTCTTCCGAAGGGTTAGAGCCAAATAATTCACTTCACGAGGGGCAACCCTGGTGGCTCAGTGGTAAAGGAGCTGCCTACAATGCAGGAGACTCAGGTTCAACTCCTGGGTTAGGAAGATCCCCTGGAGAAGGGCATGGCAACCCACTCCAGTATTCTTGCCTGGAGAATCCCACGGACAGAGGAGCCTCGTGGGCTACAGTCCATGGGGTGGCAAAGAGTCAGACATGAGTAAACAGGCATACACAATGCAAGAACCTACGCGACAAGAACATGGATCTTTTTATGGTGACTAATTGTGTGATGAGCTGCAGTAATGAGCCTGATTCCTGCTGTTCGGGTTTATAGACCTTCACCTTGTGGGTCAGACTCCACACTCCAGACGGAACTCACGCATCACAGCTCTCAGATTATTGCCCAACAGTCCCACCACCTGAGCACCCACTGCTGCAGCTGTGATGACAGTGTGATCATCGCAACCACCAGGATTGCTGGGACAACCCCCAGCAGTAAACCCAACTCCAAAGCAGAACCAGAATTCGCCTTCTGCAGCTGAAGCCCAGGTCCACCAGAGGACCACACCCAGGAACTAGCTGGCAGCCCAGGCAAGAGGGCAAGTGGGGCAGGGGGAGGCAGGCAGGACCAGGAGGGGACATTGGGTGTGGCCCCACAGCATCACCAGGCTCTGCCTCTGAGTAGGGGTGGGGGGCCTAGAAACAGTTATGCAACTTGCCTACAGTTCTACGGTTAGGAGCCACAGGACCAAATAGACATGGTTTGAATGAAGAACTCAAGGGTGTTTTCTCAAAGGGTCCTAATGATTGTAATGAGACATCATCATCAATAAGCATGAATTCCAATAAAGGAGTAAATCTGCCCAATTCAATGCTTGTTTGACGAACAGCACTCAGAGAACAAGATCCAGGAGGCTGGTTTGTGCCTCCAAGGCCAGCACCACTTGGAGACCGCTGCGTGCCCTCTCTAGGGGTGCAGGGGTGTCGTCCCTGAGGACAGGAAAGGGCATGAGGAGGCGGGATCAGAGCTGGTCAGGGGGAAAGAGGACAAGTCACAACCAACTCCCACTTCCCGAAGCCTGTCCCTGCTGTATCTCAGGCAGAGAAACGTCTCTTTCAGGAGCTCCACGGACCACTGTTTCTGACGTTCCAGGAAAACATACTAGCACCTGGGAGTGGCTGGCCCCTTCCAAGAGGATACATCATCGAAACATGAGAGGAAGGAGAAAGAACCTTCACATGCATTTTAACAATATTTATCACATATCCAAGACAAAAGAGGAAGGCAAAGTGTGATGAGATCAAGGAGACCAAGAGCCCCACAGATGACCAGCTGCATTTCCCAGAATTAACCTCAAGAATGTCTAAAGCCCACAAAAACATCCACCATTCAGCAAACTAAAATTCACAATGTCTGACATCTGATCAACAATGACCATAGGAAATGGTAACCAAGTGGGTGAATATATATGATTTTTTTTTATCATTTAAATCTTATTAACAGATAAGTCTCCCCTGGTGGCTCAGATGGTAAAGAATCCTCCTGCAATGCAGGAGACCTGGGTTTTATCCCTGCGTCGAGAAGATCCCCTGGAGAAGGTAATGGCAACCCACTCCAGTATTCTGGCCTGGGAAATCCCATGGACAGAGGAGACTGGTGGGCTACAGTCGAAGGGGTTGCAAAGAGTCAAACATGACTGAGCGGCTAGCACACACACACACACACAGGGGCTATTTAAACAAAGAAGGACAAGGTAGCAGTGGGTTTTAGCACATGTAAAGTTAACCATTTAACAACAATTACACCAAGGTGGGCAGGGTATAAACAGATATATGTGTTTCCACTAAGATCAGGACCAAAGCAAGCAAGTTCACTCTCATCACATCTAATCAACACTGTATTGGAGGCACTATCCAGAGCAATCAGGCAAGAAAAGGGGGGAGAGGAAGAAGTAAAATGATCCATATTCGCAGATGACATGATCTTCTTATCAAATATATAGGGAACCCATTAAAGCCCATGAAAACAAACAAATGAGCTCAGCAAGATTGCAGGCTATCAGAGCGACTTATAAAAGTAAATTGCATTTCTACACAGTAGCAGTGAACAATCAGAAACTGAAGTTTAAAAGCAATACCTTACATGATACCATATAAATATGAAATACTTAGGGACAAATCTGACAACGTGCAAGATGGGTACACTGAAAACTGCAAAACACTGCTGAGGGAAACCAAAGAAGACATAAGTAAGAGGAGAGCCTACGGACCTCCTATGCTGGAAGTCTCAATGCTGTCGTGTCGAAGCCTCCAAGACCAGCCACGGGTCTGGTGATCTTCAGGGGGACTCACCCAGCATGCTGGCGTAGTCCCAGCTGTGACACATGGCCACAGGACACACAGCTGAGTCAACGAAGGGAAAGGCAACTGGGCAGTGCCCAGAGGACTCCAGCTATGGCTTCCAGGAGCCTCTCCCTCGCATGAGCTTTATCCTCCAGAAACAGACAGTGACCAGGGGAGCTCACCAAGGCCTCAGTACCCAGAGTTTTTACTGGGGGCTGGTCGCATGACACCTTCCGCTTAACACACACTGAAATTCCAAATTTCCATAAAGACAACAGGTGTCCAGACAACTGAAGCACAGAGAGCACCTCTCGCCAATTCTGGGAACAACGGGAAGTCTCCCAAAATCCAAGTTCCCAGACATCACTCGGGGGCCCACTGGGGAGGCAGGCCTTTCTAAGGACAGCAGCCCCAGGGTGGCTGTGGTAACACTCTCTGCACAATCATAATGATGACTAGTCTTCCCAGATTATAGATTCAAGATAACCCCAACCAAAGTCCTAGCATGCTTTATGTAGAAAGTGACAAATTAACCCTAAAATCCACGTGGAAATGCAAAGCACACAGAACAGAGAACAAAGCTGGAGGACTAACACTACCTGATCCCAACCTCAGTACCAAGCCAGTAATTAGGACAGTGTGGTGCTGGCACAGGAACCGAGAAATAAATCATCAGAACAGAGTCCAGAAACGGACCCACACACAGAGAGCTGACTTCTGACAGAGATGCATAGGTGATGTAGTGGAGGAAAAAGACAGTCTTTGGACATCCACACGCAAAGGCAGTAAAGTTGAATCCATACCTCACACCAGAAACAAAAAGTAACTCACAGTTAATTAGATCACAAATCTAAATGTGAAACCTAAAACTTCCAGGGAAAAAACCAGGGAGAAACCTTTGTGGCCTTGAGTTTGACAAAGATGCCTCAGATCTGACACCAAAAACACAATCAACAACAGAACAAACTAATAAGCTGGGCTTCATAAAAAATTTAAAACTTTTTCTTGTCAGAAGAAATTGCTAAAAGAATGAAAAGACAAAGCACAGACAGGGAGAAGATACTGCAAACCATGTATCTGATGAAAGGACCTGTATCTAAAATATTAAAAACTCACAACTCAATAAGAACAACTTTTAAAGGGACAGAAAACCTGGATACTTCACCAATGAAGATTATAAGGATGACAAACAAGCACATGAAAAGATGTGACATCATTAGTGAAATGCAAAGTAAGACAACAATGAAATGCCACCACAGACCTATCTGAATGGAAAAAAATTTTTTTAAAAAGGTCCATACAAAGTATTGATGAGGATGCAAAGCAACTGGAATTCACACACTGCTGGTTGGAATGCAAAATGGTACAGCACTTTGGAAGACAGTGCAACAATTTCTTTAAAAATTAAACATACACTTACCATATGATCCAGCCAGTCCACTGCTAGGTATATACCCAAGAGAAAAGAAAGCACATGTTCATATAAGACCTGTACACAAGAGTTCATTCACAGCAGTTTTATTTGTAACAATCAAAAACTGGAAATGATCCAAATATCCATCAATCTGTTAATAAACAGAAAACTTGTAATATAACCATATAACTCAACAATAAAAAGGAACAAACTGTTGATACACTCTACACTGTGGACAAATTTCAAAACAATTATGCTCAGTCAAAGAAACCAGACAAAACAGTATGTACTGGATGGTTCCAAATTCTGGTAAAATTCCAGTAAATGTGTTAAATTCTAGTAAATGCAAATGAATTGTGACAGAAAGCAGATTAGTGTTTAGGGTAGGCAGGGGGTCACAAAGAGGAAAACTGGGGGATGACCAGCACGTTCACTGTCTTGGTCTGGGCAAAGGTTGTACACAGGCCCAAACTGACCAGAGTTTCACACTTTGATGCACTTATTGCATGCTGATCAGACCTCAGTAAAGCTGCTAAAAGGAAACAGAGCTGCTTGAGCGGACAGGGAGTTCAGAGGGGCCTGAGGAGCAAGGGCAGGGGGACAGGCCCTCCGTCTCGGGAAGCCTACTCTCATGGCTGAGTCTCAAGAGCTGTACGTGGGCTGGATGAGACCTGGTGTGGCTTTATCTGCCAGTTATCTGGGATAAGGAAGGGGCCGGCTTCCCAGTTAAGGCCTTCCCGGGTCTCACTGACCATCTCTGCCGCTCGGGCTCCCTCAGGTGCAAGGATGGGCCCCATGTCCTCACATGAGGGAACTGCCAGCATCCCAACTCCGCCCCGTCACAGCCCGGGGCAATGGGCACCACCAGCATCCTTGAAGGTCGCCACACCCCACGACAGAGCCCCTAGCTGCCTCCGGACAGGCTTCCTCCAGGTCACAGAGCCAGGAGGGAACACTGCTGGAGCCCGTCCACCTCTCTGCCTCCTGGACTTGCAGGTAGCTAAGGACGCCCCCAAGGGACATGCTCTCAACATATCCTCAGTGCATGGGCCAAGGACCAGGCAACCCTGGGGGGCTGCACCCAAGGGCTCCTGAGGACCTGAGTTGTCCAACCACAGACGGTACACAGAGGCCGGGAGAGGAAGCATGAGGGCTGCTGCAGGGAAGACACACATGTCCCGTTCCCCTTGGAGAGGACAGGACCAAGAAAGGCTCTGCAAGACACTAAAGCATGATAATCTACAAAACAAGCACCACTTACAACTCCCAAAAGAGAAGAAGTAAACATTCCTTTTGAATATATATGATTTACAACAATAAGACAAACAACCCAATTAAAAAATGATAAGGACCCAAATAAATATTTCTCTAAAGATACACAAATGGCCAACAAGCACATGAAAAGATGCTCAACATCACGAATTGTAAAAGGAACTCAAATCAAAACCATAATGAGATATCACTTCACAGTTACTATGATGGCAAAAGTGAAAAAGACAATAGAAAGTCTTGATGAGAATGTAGAGAAACTGGAAACTTCATACACAGCTGATAGGAATGTAAAATGGTGTAGCCATTTTAAAATGTGGTCCAGCAGTCCCTCAAATGATGAAACATGGAGTTACCACACAGCCCAGCAACTCTATTCTTATGTAAATGCCCCAAAGAACTGAAAACCTTCTTGTTCATGTGAAAACTTCCCATGATTACTCACAGCAGGACTATTCACAACAAGCCAAAAGGTAGAAACAACCCAACTGTCCAAAACAACCCAAATGTCCATCACTGGACACATGGATAAACAAAATGTGGTCCAGCCACACAGTGGAATATTACTCAGCCTTAAAAAGAATTAAGTACTGACACAGGCTACAATCAGGATGAATCTTGAAAATACACGCTCAGTGAAAGAATTCAGACACAGAAAGCTGTATTATTCCCTCACATGACATGTCCAGAATAAGCAAAACAGAGGCAGAGAGCAGATCAGTGGTTACCAGGGCTCAGGGTAACGGAACTGGGCGGTGTGAGGTCTGTTTTGGGCTGATGGAAATGTTCTGTAATGAGATGGTGGTGGTCCCTGCACAACACTGTGAATGTACTAAAAACCAATACACTGTACACTTTCAAATTGTATACAGACATACATATTCACTTTAGAGAATATATTCTCTAATACTGAAGATAAAAATAGTTCTTTCAAACTTTTAAGTTTGAGGTGCTGTCATTTGAATCCTGGGCAATTTAAAATACATTTAATGACCCATCTACCCACTAACTGTAACTGATGTGTTGTGGTGAGTTAAAACAAGCGGCAGGGAGAAAAAGGCAGAAAATTACATGTAGAAAAATGTCAGTTGAGGATAACACTGGGTAGATACAGAAAGCATGAAGTGAGACTTGCAGAGTTTCGTCAGAAAAAATTAGAAGAACACAGGAGATGCTTAATAAAATGTACAGATCGCTGATCTGTAATCAGATGAATCAAGCATTTCTTATACTTTGTTATGGATTCCTATGTCAAAGATTTTTTGATGAATAATTTTTAAAATAAGCTAAGAAAGAAGAGTGGTCTGGACTCCCTCCAAGAAAAACTGATCTAGATCAGGCACAGGGGCGGGCTGGCACCCTGCTCCTGAAACAGAGCCACTCAGGTGACACCTTCCTCCTGGGCCACTGGGTCCCACTCTGTGCATGAGTGGATGGTGCTCAGAGAACAGGGACGCAGGCAGAACGCCACCAGGAGAGCTGAGGTGTTAACAGAAATCACCTCCCCTCCTCACTTCCCTGGCAAGCCCCCAGCTCACGCGGGATGTGCTTTCTCCCAGGATACGGTTTCCAGTCAGTGGCCCCAAAAGGCATGGCAAGGCACTCAGAGCCGAAAGAAGGTCCCAGGCCTTGGCACCAATCAGCACGTGGCCTCCAATCCACCCAGCTCGCCTGCCCCTCAGCTGCCGCTAAAGATGCCTGGTGGTGACCAGCACATCCCTGAAGCTTCCCAATTATGTAAACATGGAGAAATCCCCACCTGGCTGGCAGAAGGTCTGAGGCTCCCTGGATCCACAAAGTCATTCCTTCCCTGCTCAGTCCCATCACTTCCCAGTTAAGAAGCCATTTGCTATCTGAAGGATCTGCACCAGGAGCTTGCATCCTAGTGGCAAGAAGGACTTGATTTCCTATCATATTGTATTTTTATACTCCAAACAACTATGTAAGAGATTTGGTCTCAAAGGGTATAGACGGGCCACCAATGATGCCAGAGCGAGCAGCGGCCTGGAGAGAGGCTGGCCGCCCTTCCTGCCCTGGATCAGAGCGATTCCAGCAGCGGCTCCAGCCACGCGGCCACGTGGGGATGCTGTGCTCGGCCTGCCGCTTTCCTTGCCAGAGAAAACCAGGACCAGCGAATGAGCGGGCACCCTGGGTCAGCGACGGTGACCTGCCCCAAGCCCGGGGTCCACTGAGGACGGGAGCGGCTGGCCTGGGCCCCTGTGCCCCCAGGGACGGTCCGGAGAGCTCCCCTACGTGGGCTCTGCTGCAGGGAAGGGCAGCTCCGCGGAGCCGACCTTTAAAAATCGCAACCCCCTGGCCAGTCTCAGTGGACAGCTTCAGGCTCTCAGATCGTGAGGACACATCGCAAAGAGAAGGGAGATGTCTGGGGTCAGCGTGGGCCGGACTTCTGACCCAGGCGCCTGGCCGGGCCGGTGGCAGGGTGGATGCGGAGGCCTGGTTGCTGCCGCCCGGCCGCTGTGGGTCAGACCCACACGCCTCCTGCCTCCGGGGCGGGGGGCTGGGGGGTGGGGGGGTCGGCCGCCCCAGGCAGCAGCCGCCCCCTATCCTCGCGCCAGCCCCGCCCATCAGGCCGAGACCCAGTTAACTAAGGATGCCCGGCTCCGCGCAAGGGACCCTCGATCCAGGCCGCGTGTCCCGTGCGCCCCCGTGTGGCCGGCCCGCCCTGCCGCTCCCGGGAACGCGCGCGCGAGTGACCGCGGACACAGTGGCGCAAGCCCAGGGGGCAGGAACCCCAGCAGCGAGGAAGAGGTGGATCCCTACGCGCCTGAGGCTGTTGTCAAATTCAACAGAGCGAGCACCTACTGATCAGAGTGTCAGACCCCGCCCCCCACCAGAAGCTTAACAGGGGGACAAAGGAGAGTCAAGGTCAGCTCCTGGCACCCTTAGGCCAGGTCACTAAACACAGAGACAAGCAGACAAGTCCCCAAGCACAGTGGGGTCGGTATCTGGAGTTGCTACAGTATTTTACCTCAAATAGCCAGTTTTCAACAAAGTATGGCAAGTGGCCCATACAGAGAAGAAAAAAAAAGGAAACAAATTACTTTTTAAGAGACAGAAGCAGCATTAGACTTGGCAGAAAAGACTTCAAAGCAGTCAGTACAAGTTTGATTTTTTAAAAAATTGAAGGAAACTACACATAAAGAATAGAAAGAAAGGCTTCCCTGATGGTTCAGTGGATAAAAACTGGCCTGCCAATGCAAAGGACGCGGGTTCCATCCCTAATC
Organism: Cervus canadensis; assembly: GCF_019320065.1. Lineage (NCBI taxonomy): Eukaryota > Metazoa > Chordata > Mammalia > Artiodactyla > Cervidae > Cervus > Cervus canadensis. The sequence continues at coordinate 17,542,575 of NC_057408.1, read as the reverse complement.
AGGGAAGATCCCACATGCCGCCGGGCAACTGAGCCCCGTGTACCACAAGTACTGAGTCTGCGCTTCAAAACTAGACAAGCCACCGCAGTGTGAAGCCCACAAACAGCAATGAAGAACCGGAACAGCCACAAATAGATAAATGTTTTGTAAAGCAGAATTTAAGGAAGTATACTGACAATGTCTCATCAAATAAAGCCTATCAATAAAGAGGCAGAAATGACTAAAAAGAACCAAATGAAAATTCTGGAATTGCAAAGTCCAGAAACTGAGGTCAAAAGACACACTTTCAGTGCACAACAGCAGAGCTGAGCTGGCAGAAGAATCAGCAAACTTGAGGGCAGATCAATAAAGATCATGCAATCAGAATGAGAAAACAGAATTCCGAAAACTGGACAAGGCCTGAGAGACACATGGGACAGCAGTCAGTGCACAAGTATGTGCCGTGTACATGGGAGGAGAGGAGGGGAGAAAGGAGAGGAAGACAGCCAAAGACATGATAACTGAAAACTCCCAGATATGATGAAAATATCAGTCTACACACCCAAGCAGCTTAACAAATTCGAAAAAAGAAACGCAAAGGGATCCACACCCTCACATATCATAGTCAACCTGCTGAATGCCAAAGGAGAAACTCTTGAAATCAGCAAGAGAAGGACTTTCCTGGCAGTCCAGTGGTGTGTAGTCCAGTAGGACTCCACACTCTCACTGCCGAGGGCTCAGGTTCAATCCCTGATCAGGGAACCAAGATCCTGTAAGTCATGTGGCATGGCTGAAAGAGAAATTAGCAAGAGAAAATGAAAAACACATTTGAAATGCAGCCAAAAAACAAAAACAAAAAAACCCTGTCAACCAAAATTCTTACATTCAGCAAAACTCGTTTTTTTTTTTTTTCTTTGCTGGCCATACAGCTTGTAGGATCTTAGTTCCTTGATTAAGGACTGAACTCAGGCTCCAGGCTCTAGGCAGTGAGAGCAGAGTCCTAACCACTGGACCACCAAGGAATTCCCGCAAAACATTTTTTTTTTTTTTTTTAACATAAAAAGGGTTTTATTTGCAGGGAGCAGGACTCTAGTCAATATTTTTTAAAACAAGGGCAAAACAAGGACATTTCCAGATTAAAAAAAGATCTGGAAAAAAAAAAAGATCTGGGAGAATTTCTTGTTAGCAGACCCATCTTATAGGGAATACTAAAAATAAATTATTCTTTCTGAAGGAAAGGGACCTCGGGCAGTAATTATAATCCACTTGAGAATAACAAAAAGTGTAGGTATTGGTGATCATGTAGGTAAAAGGCAGTAAAAGTGCTTATTTCTTCTCTTTTTCTCTTTTAACTGATTAAAAAATCAAGTTAGTATAAATTTAAAGTAGATTTTGGTAAGATGCATATCATAAGCTTTGGTGTTTGAGTCAAATGCCAAGCAAATAACATAATATAACATGATACAATGTAGTATACTATTATATATACATATGTGTGTGTGTGTATATATATATATATATATTTAAGGCTCACTAAGAAGACTCTTGAGAGTCCCTTGGACTGCAAGGAGATCCAACCAGTCCATCCTAAAGGAGATCAATCCTGGGTGTTCATTGGAAGGACTGATGCTGAAGCTGAAACTACAATACTTCAGCCACCTCATGTGAAGAGTTGACTCATTGGAAAAGACCCTGATACTGGGAGGGATTGGGGGCAGGAGGAGAAAGGGGACGACAGAGGATGAGATGGCTGGATGGCATCGCCAACTCGATGGACATGAGTTTGAGTAAACTCCAGGAGTTGGTGATGCACAGGGAGGCCTGGTGTGCTGCGCTTCATGGGGTTTCAAAGAGTCGGACATGACTGAGCGACTGAACTGAACTGAAAGGAATTAAAATATTACACTAAAAGTGTTCACTTATTACAAAGAAGGTAATAAAGCAGGAACAAGTGGAGGTTAGGGTAGATGGGAGGACAGAAAGCTGAAATGGTGAGTGTAAATCCAAACACAGTAACATGAAATGTGAGTGAAGTAAACAATCTAATCAAAGGCCAGAAGTGCCAGAATGAATTTTTTTAAAGATCCACTATATGCTTTCTACAGGAGACATACTTTAGATTCAAAGATATAAAAAATAAGCCAAAAGCACAATGGAAAAAGATATGCCATATAAACAGCAATCACAGGAGATCTACAGTGGCTACACTACTATCAGAAAAAAACAGACTTTAAAACAAGACAATTACTAGAAATAAAGGAAAATTTTATAATGATAAAAGGGCCAATCTATCAGTAAGATAAAACTATAAACATACACACCTAACAAAGGTGCCCCAAAATATAAAAAGCAGAAAGTGACAGAAGTGAAAAGAGAAACAAATAGGGTAGTTGGAGATTTCAATACACACTTTTAGTAACTGACGTAACAACTAGACAGAGGAATAAGGAAAGAGGAGAGCTGACAACACTACAAAACCTAACCAGACGCCCCCTACCCCACCTGACAAGCAGAATATACATCATTCACAAGTGCACATGGAACGTTCTCCAAGAGAGACCATTGGCCAAGCCATCAAACAAGCCTCAATTTAAAATGACTGGAATGATACAAAATATTTTCTCCAACTACAATGGAATTAAATTAGAAATCAATGCATGTACGCTATGTATGCAGGCTAAGTCATTTCAGTGGTATCCAGCTGTTTGCGACTCTATGAACTATAGCCCGCCAGGCTCCTCTGTCCATGGGATTCTCCAGGCAAGAATACTGGAGTGGGCTGCCACGCTCTTCTCCAGGGGATCTTCCCAACCCAGGGACCAAACTGGCATCTCTTAGGTCTCTTTCATTGGCAGGTGTGTTCTTTAATACTAGTGCCACCTGGGAAACCCCTAGAAATCAATAACTGAAGGAAATTTGGGAGATTCATGAATATGCGGAAATTAAACAACACACTCATAAGTAATAAATGAGTCAAAGGAGAAATCCTGAAGGAAATTTAAAAATATTTTAAGGCCAATGAAAACATACCAAAACTTACAGGATGCAGTGAATGCATTACTTACAAAGAAATTATGGTTAACACATATATATGGAATTTAGAAAGATGGTAATGATAACCCTATATGCAAAACAGAAAAAGAGACACAGAAATACAGAACAGACTTTTGAACTCTGTGGGAGAATGTGAGGGTGGGATGTTTCAAAAGAACAGCATGTATACTATCTATGGTGAAACAGATCACCAGCCCAGGTGGGATGCATGAGACAAGTGCTCGGGCCTGGTGCACTGGGAAGACCCAGAGGAGTCGGGTGAAGAGGGAGGTGGGAGGGGGGATCGGGATGGGGAATAAGTGTAAATCTATGGCTGATTCATATCAATGTATGACAAAACCCACTGAAATGTTGTGAAGTAATTAGCCTCCAACTAATAAAAAAATTAAAAAAAATAAAAAAAAAATAAAAAAAAAGAAATTATGGCTATAAAAGTTATATTTAAAAAGATCAACTATATGTCAATAAAAAAAAGAAGGAATATCTCAAATCCATAAATTAAACTTGTAGCTTAACAAACTAAAAAAAAAAAAGAAAGAAACTAAACCCAAAACAAGCAGCAGGAAAGAGATAATAAATACTAAAGTGGAATAAATAAATAAATAAAGTGGAAATTTTTAGGGACTAGAAAAACAATAGAGAAACATTAACAAAACCAAAAGTTGGCTCTTTGAAAAAAATCAATTAAATGCACAAACCTTTAGCTGCAAGAAACAAAACAAGATGGAGAGAGAGGAGACTCAAATTACTAATGTCAAGAATTAAAGAGAGATCATTACCACTGACTTTACAGAAATCAAAAAGATTATAAAAACAATATATGCCAACAAATAACAGATTAATTGGACAAATTCCAAGAAAGAATTTCTCTTGAAACTAACTCAGGAAGAAATAGAAAGTAAGAAGAGATTTACAAGTAAAAGACTGAATTAGTCCTTTTAAACTTTCCACAAAAAGTGCAAGCCCAGATTGGTTTCACTGTCTGATTCTACCAAACACTCAAAAGAACTGATAAACCTGCAGCAAGTGCTGAACAAGCCCCTGGATCTGACGCACTGTACAGTGAGTGCAGTGAGTGCAGTCGTAACCATCAGACTTGCCAAGAGACTAAAAGTGATCATCCAGCCATCAAACTTGCCAGAAGACTAAAAGTGATCATCCAACCGTCAAACTTGCCAAGAGACTAAAAGTGATCATCCAACCGTCAAACTTGCCACGTGACTACAAGTGATCATCCAGCCATCAAACTAGCCAGGAGATGAAAAGTGATTGTTATAACCATCAGACTTGCCAAGAGACTAAAAGTGATCATCCAACCATCAAACTTGCCAAGTGACTAAAAGTGATCATCCAGCCATCAAACTTGCCAGAAGATTAAAAGTGATCATCCAACCATCAGACTAGCCAGGAGATGAAAAGTGATTGTTACAACCATCAAACTTGCTAGAAGACTAAAAGTGATCATCCAGCCATTGAAAAAAAAATGGTATTTAGGTAATGTGATAGAGGTACTCATTACCACTACTTGGCTATCATATCACAGTATATAAATGTGTCAACACGTACCTTTAATTTACATGTCAAATATATTTCTTTTTTTTTTGTCAAATATATTTCAATTAAAACATTTTTAATTAATAAAGAATTAATAGCAATTCTTCACAAATTCTTTTAAAAAATAGAAGAGGAAGGAACACTTCCCATTTCCAACTTATTTCATAAGACCAGTTCTGTCGTGATACTAAAATCATTTATCATATGAAGAAGGGAAAAAAAAAGGAACCTAAGCAACCTAACACTAGCAAACAAAATCTAGTAACTTATAAAAAGGATTATACATCATGATAAGATGAGATTCATCCCAAGAATGCAAGGTTGGTTCAACATACAAAACTCCATCAACGTAATGTACTGTAATTAGTAGAATAAATGACAAAAACCACATGATCACCTCAACAGACACAAAAAAGCATTTGACAAACTCAAATATCTTTTCATAATGAAAACAAACTGAGAATAGAGGGCACTTGCTTAACCTAATACAGAGCATCTCTCTAAAATCCGTAGCCAACACCATACTCAGTATCAAGAAGGAAATGCTCTCTCACTATGACCAGGAGCCAGACAAGCACATCTACTCTCCCACTTCTGGTCACAATACTTAGTCAAGAAAAGAAATAAAAAGTTTCCAGATTGGAGAAGATGGAGTAAAACTCTCTATCTGTGGATGACATAATCTTGCATATAGAAAATCCTCAACTATCCACTAAAAAGCTATTAGAATGAATGAGTACAGCAAAGCTATAGGACCCAAGATCGATATGTGAAAATCAATTTTATTTCTACAAAGTAACAATGAACAATCCAAAGTGAAAATTAAGAAAACAATTCCATTTACCATAGAATCAAAAAGAATAAAATACTTCGGAATAAGCTTAACAAACAGAATTCCAAAACTTGTGTTCAGATCATATGTCTTTCTTTTTACCTCTCCGCATCCCTCCCCCCTCAACACACACAGAAAATGGGTAGGTTTCTAGTGGTTACTTCATGCTTGAAAGCAGCAGGCTGTGCTGGTTAGCTGGCTGGGTGATGCCCATGCAGGAAGAGGCTGTGGCACCGGTGGGGGAGGAGCAGAGACGGACAGGGCAGAGCAAGACACAGACGCGGTGCTCCGCGGCAGCACATGCAGCGTGTACATACCCAGAGAGGACCGCCTGGGGGGGACTCTGACTTCTCCATCTTTATTATCTGCAGCTACATTTAAAAAGAGAAAGAGAGAGAAAACAGAGAGGAAGAAGAGACAAAAACAGACCGGTTTTAACACTGGTAAGTCCTTGTTGCACTTCTTTAAAAAAAAAAAAAAAGGAACAGAAAGACAAGCTTTTGGTTTCTGTGCATTAGGAAATCCACTTTGTGAATCATTTTTCTCCAAACCTGTCCTCTTTCAAAATAAGTCCCTGGGACAGAGGGAAAAAATGAAACGTCACCAAACCTCACTTAATTTCTAAGGTCAGAGGTGCTGACGAGATACAGCAGACTCTACTTCCACTTTCCCCCAGAAACTCATCTGGACATAAGGCCTGGCTGCAAGACAGCTGTCCCAGGGTCCAGACTCTTCAGAACAAAGCTGTTTTCTGAGGGCACTCAACACAACACCCACCGTGAGCTGACAGCTAATTCAGCATGTGAACCTGCCCGCCCTTGGACGTCACATCAAGTCAGGGAGCAGGGCTGGCAGCTGCCCCCAGCCATGGCCCAGGAACGACCCAGCGTGAGATTCCACTGCCAGCTACCTTGCCTTCCCACCCGCCCCCACCCCACCTGAGACCTCCCTAGACTGAGCCACCCCAGGACAACAACAGACTGACCAGAGGCCCTGAAGACCACCAGAGCTCCTCCAGGGGGCTTCCACCTGCAGTTGGAGCTGGGGATGGAGGTCAGTTAAAGAGGAGAGTCACCGAGGTCAGAAGCACAGGCAGGATCAAAGGTCATGGGTCTGCACTAGGCAATGGAAACTACCCCAAACTAGAAATTTTTCAAGTAATCAGCTAAAATCAAATACCAGGCTTTCTGCCCAGACCCAGGGACAGCTGACGCTGCTCGGGGAAGAGCTGGGGGGATGGAGGGGGTGGTTCATAAACCAAGAGGAACCACAGTCTCCTCTCCTCACCCCGCCTCCCTTCCAACACCCGCTTCTGGACCTTCTGGGTTCTGAGTCCCCAGAGTTGGTCAGATTCTCCCAGCTTTTTGCTTCTGTCTTTGATTTAGACCAAGTTCACCATTAATGGGCACCTCCTCTAAAGATCAAAGTACCAAAAGAGGGAAGGTGGGGAGGCTACAGGACGGGGTGTTCCCCTCAGCCACTTACGGGCTCAGATGCAAAGCTGCCCTTCTCTCTTCCGGCCTGACCCCACTGAGCTGACAAGCAGGGCTTCACACCTGCCCTGCAGAACCACCAGGCATGGCCAGGTGCAGGGCTTGGGGTCAGCCAGACACACACCCTGGTCGGGGCGGCCAGCAGCAAGCTGGGTGGGAAGGTCACATCCTTGTGCACGGCGCTGAGCTACCTGAGGTTTTTTGACCGAGAGACGCTGGCAATGTTTTGTGATCACGTGGCCCCACAGATCTGTACTGAAGACACACCAGGCACCAAGCTTCAGAAACGACTGCAACGCTTCCAGACCACACCGCCCTCAGAGCCTGCACCCCCCACTAGGAGGGGGGCCTCTGCCCCCTCGACTGTGGGTGGGCCTGAGGTGCAGGTTGGCAGAAGCAATGCTATGTGATTTCCAAGACCATCTCTTTAAAAAGATGCAGTGTCCACCCGGTTCTTCCCAGACACTCCCGTTGAAACACGGCTTCACGGTGCAAGGAAGCCCAGTTCTCATGAGGAGCCCATGTGGGAGTGATCCAGCAGAGCCCAGCTGAGGTCCAGCTGATGGCCAGCACCACGTAGACACAAGAGTGAAGAGTAGAGACAGAAGCAGAGAGAGGGAGAGAGGGAGGGAGAGGCAAAGAGAGAGATCAATCCAGAAACAGAGGAAGACACGGGGAGGACAGGCAGAGGCAAGAGACAGTGAGAAAGTAAACAGTCCAAACTGCAGAGTCTGGGGTGAAAATGTCCTTTCCTGTCTCCAAGTTTTGGGGCCCACCTGTCGAGCAGCCACAGAGACAGGAGCCAGAGACGACAAAGCCGAAGTTTCAGCAGGGCTGAGACAGGACAGTCAGCCCTGGGGCGGCCAGAGGACAGGACGGTGCTCGACAGACAAGAGGCAGATCCACAAATGCCCCAGGCACTCTGGTCCTCATCACGGTTTGAGACTCACTGCTGGGGGCGCCTTGGAGAGACGACGTGGGGGCTACATGTGGGAGGGGGCGGAGGTGGACAACGCTGCAGTGGAGATGTAGGGGCCCAGGGCCCACAAGGAGGTGTGTTCACGGTGGTCCAGCAGCACAGGAACAGAAGACCCTAGGTCAGCACCGGGCAGTGGGCTGGACTGAGGCAGGATCGTACCCTGAGGTCCAAGGACACCAAGGAGCCCTTGAAAATGCAGAATAGTCTGTGGATAAGCATCCTCCCGGGAAGGGGGTTGCTCAGCTTTCATTCTCAGGATGGTATGCGACTCTCCCCACCCAACATTTTCTTCCAGCCGTACTAAGCTATAACTACATACCATAAAAAATTTATGCTTCAAGTGTGTTTAGTACATTCCCAGAGTCCTACCATCACTACTACTATGGAACTCTAGGGCTTTCATCAGCTCACAAGGAACCCTGTCCTTTTCAGCAGTCAGCTCATCCCCCTCTACCTCCCAGACCATTCCACCAGAGTGCTGAGACCTGGGGCAAATCTCAACTGAGTTCACTCGGGGATCCGGCTGGTGACCCACTCACCGGGAGGCACTCGCTGTTCTTAGTGACTGCAAGGTACAGGCACCTGGCAGGAGGGATGTGTGACCCTGAGGACCCCATTAGAACAACTAGCAGCCTCGCTATTGGCACGACCTCAAGATGGCACCCGCCAGGAGCGAAGAGGGAAGCGAGCTGAGAATGGCGCTCCGCCTCCTGGAAACCTCCCTGTCCCACCCACTGGGGTCCTGAAGAACCCTGATCCAACAGCCATCCCAGGGACCCGGACTGGGGCCTCCAAGGCCATGTCCAGACCAGGTCTGGGGCAGAAAACTGGACAGTGAGCTCAGAGCATCTTGTTATAGCAAGGTCCACGGTCCAGGGGACCACCGTGCCAGAGTCAAGAGCCAACAGCAGAGGGTCTGAGGCGGGCAGATGGCCACAGGGGGCAATGGGACTTCTGTCACATGAATCACAGAATAAAGTAAAACATGCTCACCACTGCAAGGTGCTGGAAACCAATTTTGAAAAGTAAATAAAGAGAAATATGGGAATCACCCCTGAATACTCATTGGAAGGACTGATGCTGAAGCTCCAATACTTTGCCACCTGATGTGAAGAACCAACTTGTTGGAAAAGACCCTGATGTTGGGAAAGACTGAGGGCAGGAGGAGAAGGGGACAACAGAGGATGAGATGGTTGGATGGCATCACTGACTCAATGGACATGAATTTGAGCAAACTCTGGGAGGAAGTGAAGGACAGGGGAGCCTGGTGTGCTGCAGCCCATGGGGTCGCAGAGTCGGACCTGACTTAGCAACTGAACAACAAGCAAGCATTCACCTGCTTCTCCTTTATAAATCAAACTGTGGAAAGGCTGAGTAGCAGTCACGGGGAAGTACCTCTAGAGGAGAAGGACAGCAGAGTGGGGTGCTGGGCGGCCGGGACAGACTGTCGGGTCTGGGCCCTGGGCCCCCGTGGCTGCCACCCTCCAGAGAGACCAGTTGCCCAGCATGCCTCCTGGAGGAAGAGCACGACAGTCCTGCAGAATCTAAAGGGTGGACCTGGATCGAGTCACCTTGCAGAATGTTCTTCACAGGGCAGCCCACATGGCCCTGCTTCAGCAGCCTGATTCTGTGCAGATCTTGCAGCCCTGATGCTTCAAGTGCTGCTGCTGGTCCGCTGACCCCATGCTGGGCACGGAGTGCACAACGCAGAACAAACAACAGGTGAGTTCCAAGGACAAAGGGGACTTAGGCAGAACCATAGATTAAAAGGGCTTCCCAGGTGGCACTAGTGGTAAAGAACCCACCTGCCAATGCAGGAGATATGAGACCGGGGTTCCATCCCTAGGTCAGGAAGATTCCCTGGAAGAGGGCATGGCAATGCACTCCAGTATCCTGGCCTGGAGAATCCCATGGAGAGAGGAGCCTGGCAGGTTACTGTCCATGAGGTCACAAAGAGTCAAATGTGACTGAAGGGACTTAGCATGCACCCCCAAATAGATTAAAAAGACAAATTGCAACAACAAAAGGACACAGACCAATTACAGTGTATGGCCCATAACCAGATCTTGATCTAAGGAAACAAACTGGCCAAACACTTAGGAAACACAAGAGACAGCTGGAAACTCACACAGATGGTAGTTTGATAATAAGGAAGAATTGACTTCTTACGGGATGATGATATTGTGTCATGCTTTCTTAAAGTCTTATCTTTTAGAGACACATTACAGACCACCTACAAATGGCCTGTACTGAGGATTTGCTTCAGAAACTGCAGGAAGAGGACGTGCACAGGCTCTGGAAAACGGTCAGAGGCTGTCATGGCCCCACAGAGAGCGCCATATGCTGCTCTCCCACTTCTGCTGCTGCTGCTGCTGCTAAGTCGCTTCAGTCGTGTCCGACTCTATGCGACCCCATAGATGGCAGCCCACCAGGCTCCCCATCCCTGGGATTCTCCAGGCAAGAACACTGGAGTGGGTTGCCATTTCCTTCTCCAGTGCATGAAAGTGAAAAGTGAAAGTGAAGTCGCTCAGTCATGTCTGACTCTTAGCGACCCCATGGACTGCAGCCCACCAGGCTCCTCCATCCATGGGATTTTCCAGGCAAGAGTACTGGAGTGGGGTGCCATTGCCTTTTCTGCTCCCACTTCTTCATGTTTGAAATTCTCCACAATAAAAAGTGAAAAAGGAAAACAGCACTGTCAAGACAGACACCACACTCCACTCCTGGTTCACAGTTAAACAGCAGGTGCATATTAGCATCTCCAGCCAATTTCTCCCTGCAACACGTGGCCTCCGTGAATGCCGCCCCATTCTGGACATCCTGAAAGGGGAACCCACACCCCTGGGCCCTGCCTCCACTGCACACACGGGCACTGAAAAGCTTCTGTGGAATGAGAGGTTTTAAAACATTTGATCCTAATTTTGAAAATGATCCCAATCTTGTGGTAGGAGACTGAAAAAGAAAAACCTGGGAAAAACACCAAAATGTTCAAAGCAGTCAGTCACCTCTGGGCAGTGGGGTGGAAAGCGTTTGAGTTTTGTATTGTGTCCAGTCTCCCCCAAAATGTCTAGTGAGCAGGTGTCGCTCATCAGATAACAAATTAGATATTTATTTTTCTAAGTAACCTGCTTTTTTTCCTTAATACCAGTAATGTTTCTTTAATCGTAACTTTCAAGTTGAATGGGTGATCTTCAGAACTGAAAACTTTTATAAAAGATGGCTGGAAAACATTCGAGCTTTTTTGCAGGCTGCCTGACCATCCTATAGCTGAAGTTGGGCTCCTCAGACTCTCCTCCTGAGTTATTTTAACGTGCACAGTCAGTTTCCCTGGAAGTCTGCTTCCTGGGGTTGAAGGCACCCTCGCAGCCCTGGCTGACACACTACGGAAGCGGAAGCTGGCCACCTGCCAGGTGGAGGGGGCCACGGGGTGGGGAAAGCACAGGACAGAGGCCCATGGGCTCCAGAGCTTCCCGACCCAAACCACTTGGCTTTTTCACAGCCCGCTTCTGGCAGATGAGAGGAAATAAACCCACGCACTCATTAAAGGCTTCCCTAGGAGGACGCGGAGACCTAGGTATCTCTTAAACAGCGGACACAAAAATATCACCCTGGATTCGAGTACTGAATTCTCAAACACTTAGCAGATGTGGGCAAAGGTTAGGAAACAACCCTTCCTGAGGCCACGCTGGGCCCAGGGATCAGGAGCCACAGCCCTCCACTCCCCCAGAGCCGAGGGCGCCCACTAGCACACTGGCCAACACCCGCGAGCTGCCATTAAGTGTTAAATTCTGAGTTCGCTGCGTGATGCAGGGGCCCCCAAGCCTGCTGTACCTGTATTGTCATGGCCCATACACGGTTTCCAACAAGGTCACTGCTGCAGAGCCCAAGGCTCAGGGGACTAAGGCCCCGATGTCTCCCCAGCCTTCCCCCACCCAGTGAGGATGAATGCGCTGGCCACCCACACGGCCCGCTCCGCAGTTGGCCGTGAGATCCTGCACCCCTTACTGGCGAGATTCAAGGGGCACAGATCACAGACACTCTTGTCTCAGAGGAAACTAAGCTGCAGCTACTCCCTGGTGAGGGATCCGCGATACAGGAGCCCTGCTTCCCAGGCACCCGCAGCAGCACTGTCAGCACCACCTCGGGTGAGTGCTCCCAAGTCACAGCAGGGAGGACGGCGTAATGGGGAGAAGCAGCAGAAACAGGCAGTGCTGATCACCTTTACAGCCTACGCGACACTCAGCGGTCCAGGCTACTCACTGGAGCTGGAGGCCGACACATCTTCTACATAGACTCACAGTAAAAACAGAAGCTACATAAGAGGAAATGATTTGCTCAAAGGGAAAGAAAATAACTATCAGGAAAAAAGAAAAAGAGCAGGGCAGGAGTGCAATCCACAGGAGTCCCTGAACTAAACAAACTCCAGAGAATACCCTTCTCTAAACAGCAACTGAGACTGAACACACACAGCCTCAGATGAAATAAAGCGAGAACCATCTTAGATTCAGTCATTAGACAAAAGAAGTGCAACACCAAACCCCCTGCAGAGAGAAGCCCACCAGCCCACTTGGTCAAACACAGAACATCAGCTTGGAACGAACACTGTCAAAGGAAAAGGCAAAACCAGGAGCAGCATCTTCTATTTTCTAAGCTGCCAAAAAATGCACGTGGATTGAGCGTGGGATTCGCCAACCTGAGCTCACGGACCCTGTGTGCCCATTCAAAGCCCACAAAGCATGACGCCAGGTGAATGTTTAACAAGGTACATAACTGATCCCAGTTGACTCAGGAGGAAGACAAAAATGGAGAGGCTGTGTTTAGAGCACAAGCCACACAGAAGGTCAGAGAGAAAGCCGCCTCTGCAGGGAACGTCTGTCTCCAGCCCGATCAAGCCAGAAACAGACCAGCAGTACCACCTCCTGCCTGATGAGGGCCCAGTGGGACCACGGCCACAGCCAAGGGCACGTTAAGAAGAGTTGATCACTTGCCCGAGTCCCAGCTTCATGGATATGTTGTCGAGTCAGTCACTGGAGAATGCGGCTGCCATGACAGACGCCAGCGCCACTTGGCGAGACAGTGACTGCCCGGAGGCCACTGGGCGAGGGCAGCCCAGTCTCTCCCCAGGAGCTCCGGCTGAGTGCCCCTCCTGGAGTTACTGGGCTTTCTCCCCAGAGCTGCCGGTCACCCACCTGAAAAGACCCTGCGTTTCAGGTTCAGCTCGTTGGCCACGCGGACCTCGGTGCAGAGCTTCAGCATAAGCAACATGGTCAGGATCATGACGACACTCTGCCAGAGCAGTGGCGACTCAAAGCGCCTCCCGAACCTGCGGGGGAACACGCCGTGGCATCAGAGAGGCACCGGGCAGAGCCCCGTGTGCTGGTCGGTCAGCGCTGGGGTGGGAGGGCCCAGACCAGTCCTGGACAGCCAGACCCCGGGTCTCCACAAATGCCTGGGATCATGTGCAGGAGTGAGACATGCCTCCCCAGGAATCGCTGGGACCCTCCCAAGGCCTCAAACTGACTGTGACTGAGCCTCCTGCACACCGCCCACCCCCCAAAAGCCCAGCCAGACATCCATCACCCTCCTGCAGAGATGCTGCTGCCACCAGGTGAGACGCCCTGCCTCCCCAGGAAGATGCATCCCAGAGTGGGGACCAAGAGTAGCCCCGCCCCCTGCCTGCAGAGAGGAGGTCTCCAGGCCAGCACAGTCTGAAGTGTGAGCAGAGCAGGGCACCAGGCCCCCACCCCTCACGAGGGAAGAGGAGAAGGCAGCAAGGGTATGGGTGTGGGCCTGGCAGACCCCCACTGAAGCCCCATGTCCCCCTCTTCTCCCAGCCCCAGCCCGCCCAGCTACAAGACCCCAGGCCTTCCTGCTGACTTTTGTGTTGAGCATTTTACCAACTCAGCCAAAAGTTCCTGAAGGCCAGAGCCACAGTCCAGTGACCAGCACCAGTGGGCCCATTAGAAGATCCCAGTCCCCAAGGGGTGATCACAGCACTGCCCTCCACATACCAGCTGGGGGTCTCAAATGTGGCCAAGAGAACCACGGGGGCTGAGACATTCGATCCAGCCCACTGCAAGCCTGCAAACCCATCACCCCAAGGTGAGGCCTGGGCACGCCCAGGCCCCAGTCCTTACTTGGCTGTTCTGGGGCAGAGAGTCCACTGGGAGCAGTTTCCCAAACCTGAGCTGGTACCAACTGTCAAGAGTCGAGAGGCCCTGGATGGCCCTCCAACTGACCCTGGAAACCAGGCGACAGGCAGACAGTGGCCCACCTCCCCGCCCGCCCCCCCCATCCCTTCACGGAGGCGGTCACCAAGCGCTGCCGCTGCTGGGGCCACACGCGTGCTTCCGCACAGGCTGGCTCTGGCCACCATGCCACCCCAGCCCTCACGCTGCGACCCACCGCCTCCAGGCTTCGTCTCTTCTATAAAGTGTAGACCCACAAGCACTATGGCTATTTGAGGATATTTCTAGCCAGTTCCAGGAACTAGCCCCCACTGGTTACCTAGCTGACCCCAGGGTCTGACTGACCCATAGATAATCCAGAAGAGGAGACACAGAAAGGTCTATATTAGACTGGGGGCACTGGAGCAGGTGGGCATCACAATAAACACTTCAGTCTAGTGTTTCACTTCTAGTTAGTTACAAGACTGAAGACATGGGATTTGGGCCATTGTGTAATAAATGCCACTTCCATTTTTTAAATTGTTCAACAGAAACAATGAGTGACTAGAAAAACTGGGGAAAAAATGAAGGTTTGTGCTTCACCTCCTACCACACACCAAAAAATCAAATCTAGGTGAATTCAATATTTACAGTAAAGAAAGAGACAGTACGGGTGGGGGCAGAGGTGAATATTTAACTGCTTTTAGGGTGAAGACAAGCTAAACAAGACACAAAATTTCAAAAAGCTCAACTTCCCACAAAAGATATACAAGCGACAAAACAATGTTCAACATCATTAGTAATTTTTAAAAGCTCATTAAAATAGACCCTATGTTGTACTCATCAGGTGGGTTAAACTTCTCCTTTTAACCCTTGCAGTCTGTGCTGGCATGTTGTCAGAGAGCCCTTTCTCCTCTCCTGCCTTGAGAGTGAGGTTGGCACAGCCTCTCATGCAGATGATGGGAGAGCCCGGCTCAGGGGAGCTGGTCCAAGCACATCCCCCCAGGGTGCAGCACACACCTGTCACTCCCAGGGAAACACACACTGCAGAAAATGTGCAAAGTTTCACAGAGCTTGAGAAAAGTTTCCACCAGGAACACCTCTGATGCGCCTTCAAAGCCCCAGAGAAAAGCTCAAGTGGAAGAGAAGCTAGTATCTATTTCCTGCTGCCACCAGACTGCCTTCTGCCCAAATAGCAGATTGCCACTACCCCACTGATACAGTGTCCTGGAGTCTTGGATACAATTTTACTACATCTCCAATACAATGTCACTACAGTTCTGATACAGTATAACAATCTCTCTGATCAGACAGGGGTGTGGCTGGAGAACTAGCTCCCAGATGAATCAGGCCCTGGGTCAGAGGCCCTGCAGCACCATCTCTGCACTCTGGCCCTCTCCCTCCCTTCTCTGCAAAAATCACTCAGTGCTTCTGGCTTCTAACAACACAAATGCCAAGTCCTGTCCATCAGCACTGTGCATGATCTGCTGAATGCTGGTTCTGCAAAAGGATGGGAAGAATCATAAGAATGAAAGCATTAGTCTCGTGACTTTCAGAAACCTGGGGTTTATGTAGCTTGGTCAGCCTCCAACAGGCCTGCAGAGCCACTCACATGCCTCATGCTAGAAATTTCCCAGAGGCTTCCCAGGCAGACAAGAGTTTCTAGGACTGCCTTCCCGGCAAGCTCTCGGGAACTACGCTCGTCCCTTCCTCTATGTCCACCACTGTCCTTACAGAGACCCGGCTCCATCCCACCTGGAGCCCCTGGCCTGAGCTCTGTCCCTCCCCACCACCCAGAACCCATGTGTGCGTCTGTACGTTCCATACAGCATTGCTGCTAAAGCTTTAACCCTACAGCGTCCTCCCAGGGTCTGGTTCATGGGAAACCCTCAGAAACCTGTTAAATGAAATGGGCTGCTAACCTGTGAAGACTGGAGGGGACTCTGTTAACCTATGAAGCCTGGAGAGGACCCAGGAGTAGGTGCTTTGGAGGCTGCAGAGAAAGGGGGAAATGGGTCACAGGCATTGCCCTCAGAACAGAGGGACCTTGGGACCAGGTGGGCAGAGACGCACACACTCATTACAAGTTGTAGGTGGAGCCTGGCCTGCCTGCTGGGCTTAACCACACGAACTACAAAGTACTGCCAGGAGTGAAGTACAGGGAAAACACACTACCAGGTGAGAGTGACGCTGGAGCAGAGACCAGCACCCCCTGCCAGCCCTTCCTTCTTCCCCAAGATCTCACAGGCTTCTGGGATCCTGGCTGAAGGCAATGCTGTGGGTTCACAGGGCAGCCACTGAACCCCTGAAGCGACCCCGGCCAGTTGAGGCAGCTCAGTCCTCCTCTGTTTGAAGAAGACCTGCCGCCGCCTAAAGGAAGTGCGGCTCCCAAGCTGGGGACCTTGGCTGGGCTGAGCCTGGGCTGGAGCTCCGGCCTGACAGCAATCTGGGGCCCTCAGACCCAGCAGCAGGCAGCCGAGAGACGGAAGGAGGGCGTCTTGCTGCAGTGAGAGAGTGCTGCCCTCAGCCAAGCAGAAAGGAAGAGTCTTCAAAATGCAGTTTTTCAACTGTTTTTAAAAGATAAGTGACCTCTGACCCCTCCTTTAGAAGTAGACTGGCCCAAAGGCAGGGCTCACAGTCTGACAAATTCTCCTGGAATAAGGGGTCACTCACCAGCTCACATGTTAAAACACCACACTGAGCAAAAAAACACAGTGAGAGTGCCCAAGGGCTGCCTGGGGCCAGGCGGTCAGAAGGTGAAGGAGCTGAGACTTTCTGGACTCCGGGGACTCGCACCCTGATGACTGCGGAGGGGACATCGGCCAAAACTCATCAAAATGCACACGTGTGATTGCGCTTTTCTTTAATGTAAATCCTACCTCAGTAAGGCTGACTTAAAATTAATTAGAAAGAAAGCTCGATTTCTCCAACAGTGACCCAAAAGTCAACAGGAGCCAGAAGCAGCACTCAGATGCCAGCAGCTTGGTACTAGCTGCCCTTACTGTCTGCGCTGACAGAGGGCCTGGGACCCTCGTGAAGGAAGGACAGTCCCAGGTTTTACTGAAATCAGGAGGCTTCGAGACCTCTTCTCATTTCCACTGAAAATGCACCTTCCCAGTTACATCTAGCTTCAACAGCTGTTAAAATAACATCCTGCTCCTTACAAGAATGCAAATGCCAGTAAGAGGAAGCTGACTGGGAGGAGCAAGAAAAGACAGTCCATTAAGTACTAGCCAGAAAATTGACTTACTATTAAAAAACAACAACATAAAATCCCACACACAACAGAGAAGGCAGGAAAGGCAGGCCTTCAAGGCAGACGCCCAGAACACTGCTTCCTTTCCGGCTCAGCCGCCCCTCCTGACAGCTTTCACTGGCCAGTGCTTTGTCCTTCCTGCTGACCGCCTTCGGTCACTGGTATTCATGAACTCCCTTCCTTTTCTCTCCACTCCCCGCCAAATGGCACGCAAATGCCTGAGGGCAGGGACCCAGTCCTAGAGGCAGCCCCACAGAGAAGGCCCTGGGTATCTTGTGAAGGTAGGAGCCATACGAAATGAAGACGCAGATCTGAGGCTATGTGAGATTCTCCACTCCATTCCTACCATTTTCCCTGGGAAATAGTCTCATCGTTTACAGCTCCTTCTCAGGAAGTACAGACACTTCCACCCACTGGCCTCACGCAGACAAGAGAAGGCCATCTGCGCGGGGCACCCCACCTACCAGAAGAGTATCCGTAAGATATTGGCCACCAGGAGCACCAGACACACGTAGGTGGAGAAGCCCTCGGCGTTCTGAGTCCGCCGGATGTCCCGGTACTGCGGGATGTATGGCACCACGCCTCCGAAGACCATGGCCCCGGCTGCGCCCCAGGAAACCAGCTGGTGCAGCGGGACCAGAAGCCAACCCAAGCCTTCCGCTTCCATCCCGCTCGCCCGGCGGCCCGCCGGCTGACTGACGTCCACCCGGCCCGCTCGCCCTCCGTGCTCCCGGGCTCCCGGCGCGCGCTGTCACCCCCACGTGCCGCCGCCGCCCGGGACCATCCTCCGCAGGGGGCCTGGAGAGAGGAAAAGAAGTAAGGACTCAGCCGGGCCGCCTAGCCTGGGGGAGCCGCGCCCCGCGCATTGCCCGAGGCCCAGGCGCGCCCAGGGCGCACCGCCGGCTCGCGCGCGGGGCACGACCCCTCCTGGGGCGCGCACCCCGGGCTCCGCGGGAGAACCGAGGCGCGGGCCGCCAGCCCGGGGCCGGCAGGGGGATTTGCCGTCGGGGTGGGGGCTCGGTTCCCGGGGTGGGGGTCGCACAGCCTGGGGATCAGAGGGCCAGGAGAGGGAGGTCCGGCCCAGGTGGACGCGCCGCCGGGGCCGCCCCGCACCCCAGCCGCAGGCCAGGCAGACTTGGCGCGGCCCCCGCGTCCACGTGCTCCGCGTACCCCTTCCGGCTCACCCCTGCGGCCCGATTCCGGCAGTCTGTCCTCTGTCAGTCCGTCGGTCCGCGCACCGGGCCCCGCCTCTGAGTGACGTCACAATACGTAGCTCCGCCCACACCAGGCGGCGGGACCGTTTCCGCGGGGTCCTAGTGCGCGCCATCGAGCCGGCACGGTGGGGCGGGACCCGGGCGAAGTCAGGGGTCGGCCAGGTTAGGAAACAGTTGCCTGGCAAAGCCACTTCTGGGCCACCGGCTCACGTGGCCCGGCTCCGCCTGTTCTATAGCGGGTGGCCGCGTAGACCGGGTCCTGTCGCCGCCCCAAGGGTCAGCGCGAGGCCTGGGGGAGAAATCAAAGTCCGTTTTGAGCAGGCAAAAGAATGAATCTTTCAAAAATCTATCTTGTTTCAAGTTCTAAACAAACTGGCAGTAGGACATTGATCTTGGTCCAAGTTTGAGAAAATGAAGACCCTTTCTACCTGTGGGAGGCTTAAGCCACTTCCCCCTTTTCTGTTTTCTTAAGTCTTCATTCTGCAAGTTTGACCACTTGTTCACACAAAGAAACCCCTGGAAGGCATTTTTCCCCTCCAGGGAGCTGACAGAGGTTACAGGGCTGAGTCTAGGCAGCCTCCTGGCGTGGCTCGTTCGTACAGCCAGCTCTGAGAACCACTGTTTCAAAATTCACAACGTACACAGGAAGTCCTCATGATTCAGGTTAATTGCTTCTGGGAAAGGCACTTACTATAAATGGGGCCAGAATTGCATAATAAATAATTAGTGGATTAAAAAATAGGTGCTTATGTTGCATTAAAAATAGCAGTTAAGGGACTTCCCTGGTGGTCCAGTGGCTAAAACTCTGCACTCCCAACGCATAAGGCCTGGGTTCAATCCTTGGTCAGAGAACTAGATCCCACATGGCGCAACTAAGACCTGGCACAGCCAAATAAATAAATAAAGGAAATATTTTTTAAAAAATAAGTTAAAATTATGAGATATTGCAACAACCAATAAAAGGAAGCAAAAAAATTTTCTATGCTCAAAATCTGTGTATCCACCGATATATTTAAAATGGATAACCAACAAGGACCTTCTATATGGCACATGGAACTCTGCTTGATGTTATGTGGCAGCCTGGATGGGAGGGGAGTTTGGGGGAGAACAGGTATATGTATAAGTGAGTCTCTTCACTGTTAACCTGAAACTATCACATTGTTAATCGCTATATGTCAGTATAAAATAGGAAGTTTCAAAAAATCTGTATATCCAAATAAGTACCCTAAAAGAACTCTTCTTTTCTTACAGAATTTTTAAGTAAGAATTTCAAACATACACAAGAGTAGAGATCGTAGCCCAGTGAACTCCATGTATCCATCACCAAGCATCAGTAACTATAAAAGAGCTCTTTTAATGAATATAAAATAAAAAACAGCACGGCGAATTGGCAGCATTTCTCCCTTTTTGGCAATAATGATGCATCTGAAAGTCAGCAGCATCTTAGATTGAAGGCCTTAGAAATTAAGCCATTCACATGGACTCAGAGGGGCATCTGGGCGCGTCCGCCGGTGTTCATGCCTCAGGGATAGAACTTCCTCTTACATCCAGTTCAGTTCGTTCAGTCGCTCAGTCGTGTCTGACTCTTTGTGACCCCATGGACTGCAGCACGCCAGGCCTCCCTGTCCATCACCATCTCCCTGAGCTTCCTCAAACTCGTGTCCATCGAGTGGGTGATGCCATCCAACCATCTCAGCCTCTGTCGTCCCCCTCTTCTGCCTTCAGTCTTTCCCAGCATCAGGATCTTTTCCAGTGAGTCAGTTCTTTGCCAAAGTCAGTTCATGGCCAAAGTACTGGAGCTTCAGCTTCATCATCAGTCCTTCCAATGAATATTCAGGACTGATTTCTTTAGGATTGACTGGCTTGATTTCCTTGCAGTCCAAGGGACTCGCAAGAGTCTTCTCCAACACCACGTTCAAAAACATCAATTCTTTGGCGCTCAGCTTTCTTTGTGGTCCAATGCTCACATCCATACATGACTAATGGAAAAACCATAGTTTTGATTCTATGGACCTTTGTCGGCAAAGTAATGTCTCTGCTTTTTAATATGCTGTCTAGGTTGGTCATAACTTTCTTCCAAGGAGCAAGTGTCTTTTAATTTCATGGCTGCAGTCACCATGGGCAGTCATTTGGGAGCCCAGAAAAATAAAGTCTGTCACTGTTTCCTTTGTTTCCCCATCTATTTGCCATGAAGTGATGGGACCAGATGCCACGATCTTTTTTTGAATGTTGAGTTTTAAGCCAGCTTTTTCACTCTCCTCTTTCACTTTCATCAAGAGGATCTTTAGTTTCTCTTTGCTTTCTGCCATAAGGGTGGTGTCATCTGCATATCTGAGGTTATTGATATTTCTCCTGGCTATCTTGATTCCAGCTTGTACTTCATCCAGTCCGGCATTTTGCATGATGTACTCTGCATATAAGTTAAATAGGCAGGGTGACAATATACAGCCTTGATGTAGGCTTAATGTAGAACCATTCCTTTCCCAATTTGGAACCAGTCCATTGTTCCATGTCTGGTTCTAACTGTTGCTTTTTGACCTGCATACAGATTTCTCAGGAGGCAGGGTAAGGTGGTCTGGTATTCCCATCTCTTGAAGACTTTTCCAGTTTGTTGTGATCCACACAGTCAAAAGCTTTAGCGTAATCAATGAAGCAGAAGTAGATGTTTTCTGAAATTTTCTTGCTTTTTCTATGATTCAGAGGATGTTGGCAATTTGATCTCTGGTTCCCTCCCTTTTCTAAATCCAGCTTGAACATCTGGAAGTTCTTGGTTCACATACTGTTGAAACCTGACTTGGAGAATTTTGAGCATTACTTTACTAATGTGTGAGATGACTACAATTGTGTGGTAGTTTGAACATTCTTTGGCATTGCCTTTCTTTGGGATTGGAATGAAAACTGACCTTTTCCAGTCCTGTGGCCACTGCTGAGTTTTCCAAATTTGCTGACATATTGAGTGCAGCACTTTCACAGCATCATCTTTTAGGATTTGAAATAGCTCAGCTGGAATTCTGTCACCTCCACTAGCTTTGTTCATAGTGATGCTTCCTAATGCCCACTTGACTTCACACTTTAGGATGTCTGGCTCTAGGTAAGTGATCACACCATCATGGTTATCTGGGTCATTAAGATCTTTTTTGTATAGTTCTTTTGTGTATTCTTGCCACCTCTTCTTAATATCTTTTGCTTCTGTTAGGTCTGTACCATTTCTGTCCTTTATTGTGCCCATCTTTGCATGAAATATTCCCTTGGAATCTCTAATTTTCTTGAAGATATCTCTAGTCCTTCTATTCTATTGTTTTCCTCCATTTCTTTGCATTGATCACTTAGGAAGGCTTTCTTATCCCTCCTTGCTATTCTTTGGAACTCTGCATTCAGATAGATATATCTTTCTCTTTCTCCTTTGCCTTTTGCTTGTCTTCTTTTCTCAGCTATTTGTAAGGCCTCCTCAAACAACCATTTTGCCTTTTTGCATTTCTTCTTCTTGGGGATGTTTTTGATCACCGCCTTCTGTACAGTGTTATGAACCTCCATCCATAGTTGTTAAGGCACTCTATCTACCAGATCTAATCCCTTGAATCTATTTGTCACTTCCACTGTATAACTGTAAGGGATTTGATTTAGATCATATCTGAATAGCCTAGTGGTTTTCCCTACTTTCTTCAATTTAAGTCTGAATTTGGGAATAAGGAGGTCATGATCTGACCCACAGTCAGCTCCTGGTCTTGTTTTTGCTGACTATATAGAGCTTCTCCATCTTTGGCTGCAAAGAATATAATCAATATGATTTCAGTATTGACCAACTGGTGACGTCCATGTGTAGAGTCATCTCTTGTGTTGTTGGAAGAGGGTGTTTGCTGTGACCAGTGAGTTGTCTTGGCAAAACCCTCCTAGCCTTTGCCCTTCTTCATTTTGTACTCCAAGGCCAAACTTGCCTGTTACTCCAGGTATCTCTTGATTTCCTATTTTTGCATTCCAGTCCCCTGTGATAAAAAGGACATCTTTTTTTGGTGTTAATTCTAGAAGGTCTTTTGTAGGTCTTCATAGAACCATTCAACTTTAGCTTCTTCAGCCTTAGTGGTTGGGTCACATCAGTCACACCAATGTTCTCATCTCTCAGAGTTAAAATTCTAGCTTTCTGATTTAAAGTTTTGTTTTATATTTAGCTGCTGCTCTTGTGGTCTGTGTCTCTGATTCCATTATGTACTTCTTGTGAGTGAAAGTGTTAGTCTCTCAGTCATCCAACTCTTTATGACCCCATGGATTGTAGCCCACCAGGCTCCTCTGTCAATGGGATTGTCCAGGCAAGAATACTGGAGTGGGAGCCATTCCCTTCTCCAGGGGATCTCCCTAACCCAGGGATCGAACCTAGGTCTCCTGCATCGCAGGTAGATTCTTTACCACTGAGCAACCAGGGAAGCCCTGTGTACTTCTTACCCAGACTCTGTTTTCTTCCCCAGCCTGTCTTTGCACCGGTGAAGCATTGTCTAGTTTCTGCTGCTTCACAGCACACTTGAATACTCTCCTGTTGTTGATTTGCAAGATCAGCTTCATTAGAGAATTTCCCCCCTGAACCAAGTTCCTGGGATTTAATATCCTTAACCAAATGAGTTTTTGTTGAGTGATTCTCATTTCCATATTAATGAATTTGTGTTCCACAAAGGCAGAACTAAGAATTTGACCCCTTCTTAGGACTTCCCTGGTGGCTCAGACAGTAAAGCGTCTGCTTACAATGTGGGAGACCCGGGTTCTATCCCTGGGTCAGGAAGATCCTCTGGAGAAGGAAATGTCAACCCACTCCAGTACTCTTGCCTGGAAAACCCCATGGACTGAGGAGAATGGGAGGCTGCAATCCATGGGGTGGCAAAGAGTTGGATACGACTGAGCGACTTCACTTTCACTTTCACTTTAAGGAGTCTAGGTGCTAGATAGAGAATGACAGATCCCATTTCTCCAGTAGAGATTGGGTTCTCGGGGTTATCAGAGAGTTTCTGAGTAGGTTTCCACTGAACCACAGAGATTACAGTTGAAGAAAGAAAGAAACCCCTTAACTATGATGCAATCTCTCCCCTTCCCCCTCCACTTCCTGTCTTTATGGATCTGCCAGTCTAGACCTGTCCTGTGAATGGAGTCTAACCACTCATCCTCCCATGACTAGCTTCTCATTGAGCATCATGCTCCCCAGGTTCATCCATGCTGTGTCATGGGTCAGGGCTTTATTCCTTCTTATGCCTGAATTGTACTCCATCCTGAGGCAGGACCACATTTTGTTTATCCATTCATCTGTTGGTGGACATCTGGCTATTTCCACCTATTGACTATCATTAATAGTCAATAATGCTGCTATAAACTTTTCTGTACAGGTTTTTGTGTGGATATCTGCTGTCTTTTCTCTCGAGCACATGTCTAGAGACAGGACTGAGGTTGTCTGGTAACTTTGTGTTCAACTTTTTATGGACTTGCCAGACTGGCTGCACCACGGCACCTTCCCACTTGGGCGTGATACTCAGACTCTGCCACTCCTTGCCCACACCTGTCATTATTCCTTTGACTTGGGCCATCACAGTGGGTGTGAAGTGGCTCCACTGGTGGTCTTGATTTGCATTCTCCTGATGAAAGAGGATGCTGGGTTTCTTTGCAGGAAAGGCTGTGCTTCTGCACACATCCAGCAGCCAAGACCCCTGGGGTGCTGGGGCGCCCTTACAGACACAGCTCTGCCCGCAGAGAGGTGCAGATGTGTAAACAAAGCAGGTGCTTGCCAAGCACAGGGTCCCAGACCATCACCCATGAAGTGCCCCCAAGCCACGATCCAGACGGGCCTGCAGGGCACAGAGGGAGAGAAGGCAGCAGTGACGCCTTCCTTCCAGATCCTCAAAAAATCAGAGCAGAGACTGAAGTGTTGGCCATTCTTTGCTGGTCACAGGACAGAACTAGTCTTTCTTTTCTTTTTTTTTTTTTGGCCACCCTAGGAGGCTTGTGGGATCTTAGTTCCCTGATCAGGGATTGAACCTGGGCCCTTGGCAGTGAGAGCGTGGAGTCCTAATCACTGAACCACCAGGGAATTCCCAGAACAAAACTATTCTTAATCTTAAAGTTGGGGGCAGAAATGGCAGAGGTTTAGGGAGAGGAGAGTCTCCTGGGTGGAAGATCAGGAGGCCCAGGACCTTAGTGCGAACGTGGGCTGCGGCCGGACTCCATCCCCGCCCCCGCACCCCCACCCAGCCTCCAGGATGGAAGGGCGAGTGCCAGGGGCTGGGGAGCTGCGGAGGTGTTGTCCCCAAGCGCAGAGCCTGGCTTTGGGACGAGGAGAAGGCTCAGGGAGTGGATGGCGGTCGTGGTCAAACAGCAACGCGGTGGTACCTGATACCACCACACCGTGCGCTTAGAAGCAGGTAAAACGGAAATTTCTATGCTGTGCATTCTCTGCCAGGATGATCATTAAAAGGTCGTGCTCACTCTGGGCTCTGAAACGATGAAAGTAAAACAAACAGTGGAGCTGGGATAGGCCTGTCCGCCGAGGTCCCGCCCCGCCCAGGCCGCCACCCGCGCGCCTCTCGGGTCTTGCTCTGCGCATCCCGGGCCATCGCCGCCGGGAGCCCAGGGCGGCGGAGCGGACGCCGCGGAGCGGCCGACCCGGGGCCAGCCGGCCCGTCTACAGCCCGGGCCCGCCGGCCGCAGACATGGACGCACCGGGCCCGGAAGCACCCGGCGGGCGCGCACTGCGGGACGCGGTGAGTGGGGACCCTTCCGCCCTGAGCGCCCCTCCGGGATGGACGCCCTGCCCCCGAGGCTGGATCCCCTCGCCCCTCATCCAGCCCGCGAAGCGCCACCACCCCCACTCACCCCCAGCTGCTTCCCATTTGCAGAAGGAGCTGCAGTGCCAGAGATGAGATGGCCCAGGGCTGGCAGTCTCATTAAGAAGATTTGGTTAGGTGTACACAATTGAATCCACGTTTTTCTGACCAAAAAAAAAAAAAAAATCTGATTGACCGCCGGGAAGCGCTCCAGACAGAGGGCCTGCTCCACACAGGAAAGCAGCGTCCAGCGGGAGACCCGCCTCGGCTCTAAAGCGGAGATAACACTGTGCGCGGAGGGAGTGTGTCCTGGACGGGGTGAGACTTCCACCTGGAAACTCAGGGCAGCTTGAGTGTGCCCGCCGTCAGTCACAGGGATGGTGTTCCGGTTTGGCCCCCTAACAGGTTTCTGCAAACCCAGTCCCGGCGAACAAGCACCCACGAGTGTAGGGGCGGCGTGCGCCCACGCGGTGTGCTCTGGGGACCCTAGCAAAACTCCTTAAGAATTCTTTGAGAAGCCGAGGTTAGGGATTTTCTCCTATGCTATCTTCTGGACGTCTGACAGTTTGTTTCTTGTATTTAAATGTCTGATGGCTTTGAGTTAATCGTTGTGGATGGTGTGTGGTACGGGTCAGGCTTGTTTGCTTAGTTATGGTTGGGCTGTCACTGTTCCAGCTGTTGGTTGAACCTGTTGGTTGATTTTCTTTACCCTTTGCGTGGGAATGCCGCCTCACCCTGTCCGGAATCAATTAACTGTAAGGTGCACCCTCTGTGAAAAGCAGTACTGGAGGTTCCTAGATCAGTAAAAACAGAATTACCGTGTGATCCAGCAAGCCCACCTGGGGCATGTATTCAGACAAAACTATAATTTAAAAAGATACATGAGCCCCTATCTTCACAGCATTATTCACAAAAGCCAAAACACATAGAAACAATCTAAATATCCATTGACAGATGAATGGATAAATAAGATGTGGTATGTATATGTATGTAATGGAATACTACTCAACCATAAAAAAGAATGAACTAATGCCATTTGCAGCAACATGGATGGGTCTAGAGATGATCATACTAAGTGAAGTAAGTCAGACAGAGAAAGAAAGACATCATATGATATCACTTATATGTAGAATCTAAAATATGACACAGATGAACCTATCTACAAAACAAATAGTCTCATAGACATAGAGAACAGGCTTGTGGTTGCCAAGGGGAGGAGGAGGGATGGGGTGCGAGTCTGGGGTTGGTAGATGCAAACTATTACCTTTAGAATGGATAAACAAGGTCCTAATATACAGCACAAGGAACTATATTCAATATCCTAGGATAAACCATAATGGAAAATAATATTAAAAAATAATATATGTACATGTATAGCTGACTCACTCTGCTGTATAGCAGAGATTGGCATGACATTGTAAACCAACTGTACTTCACTGTAAAAAAATTAGCATCAAACAAGAAATCAACTAACTGTTTTTAGGGATGGTTCCCCTTCCATGGTTCTTAGAATGCTCTGCATCACAAGTAAATATATATTCACTTGTCTTGTTCAATTTTTCAGGCAGAAAATCTATTTCAGGAACTTCAAGAACATTTTCAAGCTCTGACGGCAACATTAAACCTCAGAAATATCCTTTTCTATTTCATAACAAATATTGTAATGCTTTTGGACTGTTGAACTGTTGTGGACTATCTTGTTGTTTCCTGCTGTTGGTGGATAATTACTCACCCCGAGCTTCCTGGTGTTTTCATCTGTGCTTTTACAAAGCATCCTGATGTATTAATTACCACCTGAAGGTAATACTTCCAGCTTGACCAGCAATGCGGGGTGTTTATGTAAGGCAGGGATAAAACACAGGACATACATAAAGTACATACTATCCAATGGGCTTTTCCAGCAGGCTTAACTAAATCTGGATGGCCTGTTCAGTAGCGTTTGTACTCCCTCAAACAGTCTGAACCCTGCACACGCGCTGGGAAGGTCTTCAACCTAGGGATCTTTATAATGACTCTCCTGGCCTTGGTTTGCTTTGTAACTTCAGCAGCTGACTATCTGGTAAGACATGAATTCAATCAAAGTTAGGTAGAGTGTTTGTTTCTGGTTTAAGAAAACCCAGAAAAAGGGACACTTGCCCTAAGACATCCCCAGGTGAACTCACATCACACAGTTAAACTCCTGCCTTAAAATGTGTGCGCATCATTTGCTGAGGGAACCCTTTACTTGCAACTTTTGATCCTGCAGATGGGGCCCAACAGGGAAAAGAAGATTCTTGAACATGATAAAAAGAAACAGTAGGAAATTGTTTTAAACAAAGGTAATTTTCATCATATGTACATGCTGATTAGACTTTGGTTAAAACACAATTAAATATACCAGACAAGCTCACAGCCTAGAATTCATGTGCAAAGAAAGGGAGCCAAGTTTTCAGAACTGGGTACACAGTGCGAGGATTAACGGCAGCTCCAAGCCCGCGGGACACGGTTAGTGAGCACTGACCTGAAGGTGTTTGTGCCTTCAACTCCCTCCTTTCATGTGCACCACAGGGAGTTTTCATCAGTCTTTGAGGGACCGAGCTAGGTGCCCGTGTCCCATGTTCTGCTCTCCTTGACCTTGTACTGGAAGAAATGGGGGGTCGCATTGAAGACTTGCAGAAGAACGTGAATGACTTGATGGCCCAAGCCGGGATTGACAGTCCTGCTCAGAAACACAGGTGAGGCCTTATTAGGGCACTAATGTTCACCTGTCACATGTCCTCTGCTTTCCTCTTGAACCTTTACCCCGTATTTGTTCACTAAGGGAACTACTGCTTCTGCACTGCATGAAAAACCTTTAGGATTTTAAAAATTCACAAATGCTCTTTTCTAAGTAGAACAGAAACACTCTCTCATTGTTCCTTAAAAAGTGCGCATTTAAAGGAAAAACCACCATTTAAAAAGTGGATTTTATTAAAGTACTTTTCACCCTCATCGCTCAAATTAGCCTTCAATCAAAACACAAGTCACGATGAGTGAGAGATCGGGAATGATGACTAGTGGCTTCTGTTTGAGACAGTACATTCATTTAAAGAAGACACAGATGCATTAGGCTCTCCCCCTGGTTCACGAGCGCTTCCTGAGGGTCCCACCCCGCCCCCCCAGAATGCAAGCATTTCTTTTCTGGTGGAATTTTGCACTTCATTTTTTTTTTTTTACTATTTTATCTTTCACGTTCATTTTATTTTTATTGAAGTTTTTATTGTATTTGATGTACAATATTATATGTACAGGTGTACATGTAATGTGTACAATGCAGTGACTCACAATTTTTAAAGGTTAAACTCCATTTATAGTTATTATAAAATATTGGCTACATTCCCCAAGCTACAATGTATTTTTGTAGCTTATGTTATATAATAATTTATACCTCCGAATTATCTAATCCTAACTGCCTCTCCCCTGCTCCCCTCTCCCCAGTCGTTTGTTCTCTGTATCTGTGAGTCTGTATATTCACTAGTTTGTTATGTTTTTTAGATTTCACACATACAAGTTATAACATATAATATTTGTCTTCCTGTGTGTGACTTATTTCACTTAGCATAATGCCCTCCAAGTCTACGCACGTTGCTGCCAATGGCAAATTTTCGTTCTTTTTTATGACTGAGTAGTACTCCATGGTATATATATACCACATCTTCTTTATCCAGTCATCTGTTGGACACTTGGGTTGCTTCCCTATCTTGGCAACTATAAATAATGTTGCAGTGAACATTGGGGTACATGTATCTTTTTGAATTAGTGTCTTTGTTTTTTCTGCACTTCATCTTGAAGATGTAGATAAATGCTAGGCTTCAGTTCTCAGACTGAATGTGTTGTCTGTGTAACATACCTGGAGACACAAGCCTTATTTTATTAAGATACTCAAGCATGTTTCACTGACATAATATTCTGCTTCTGTGAGCACGCTCTAATTTTAGCTGAACAGGTAGATGCTGTTGTTTTCCTCGCTTTCATTTCTCTGTCAGTTGTTATCCTGAGTCAGCTGGCAGATCACCTGTGCTTACCTTGCTGAATCAGAGCGAGTTCACTGTCAATGACTTATTTATAAATTTCTACATCTGCTGTTCTGGTGGAAAAGATCACTGGAGTCTGCCCTGGACACATGAGCTGCAGGTCTGGGGGCGGGCACTCCAGCTGTCTGCAGAATACTTGGCTCTACCCTGGTGGGGGCACTGCCTCAGACAGACCCACCTGCCCTGGAATGCTGTCCTCCCTGCAGGTGCCGAGCACCGTGCGCTGAGGGGGCTGGTGGCCAGGAACGTGGTCCCTTCCTGTCACCACCCAGACTCCAGTGGGCTGTTTTAAGTTTGGTCAGAACCCATCATAGGTTAGGCATCAAGTTAAATGGACAAGTAGATATCAAAACCTCACCTTTTTGATGCACATACAGCTATTATTTAAAGCAGCATGAGAGGTCAGTTGCTGCTGCTGCTGCCAAGTCACTTCAGTCATGTCCGACTCTGTGCGACCCCATAGACGGCAGCCCACCAGGCTCCTCCGTCCATGGAATTTTCCAGGCAAGAGTATGGGAGTGGGTTGCCTTTGCCTTCTCCTGAGAGGTCAGTTAATGCCTTTTAAATTAAAAGAGGTACCTGAATAGGTCTAAATCTGTTTGGCTAGATCTGTGCTCATCGCTTTTGCTGGGCCAGGGGTTCCTAACACAGGGCTCTTGCTGTGGATTTCAGGGGGTTTGGTAAACACCCTAAGCTTGTGTTCCTGCTGTGAGTAAGGGAGTCCATGAACCCCCAGACTACTGTTCCACATTCTCCTGGCTCCCGCTCGGGTGTGTATCTGAACACCTGTCCTGCTGCAGGGAAGCAGGCAGGCAGTTGTTCCAGGAGAATGTCTGCACGCTTTTGATGTGAAGTAGCCTTCTGCCATTGGAAGAGCAGGCACTGTTTATTTGCCTTAAATTGTGCATCCACACAAGCGTCTGACTCAAATGAGAATCGTTTAACATTCAGGTTTTCTATATACTGAATTTTTCCTGTACAAAACTGTTCTAGTAATTACAGGAAAGTAAGGTACATTTTTTTTGTTGATAGTTTTGGAGTCCAGTTTATTTAACTGCACATTAACTGATATTTAAATCAACCATTACTTCTTTCAATTTTTTTCTTACAGACTTGAAGACAGAACAGTCATTTGAAAATATGAAAAAGTGAAAACTACTATAACAGGTCAGTTTTCCTCCAGAATTAAGCTCTATATAGAGGTTTCTTAAGAATATCATAAGCAGTTTTCTATAGAAGTTGCTTCTTCAACATCTGCACTTCAGTTCAATAATTCCAGTCACATGATTTGGGGGAAGATTCATGTTCACCGTCCAGTCCAAGCAGACCCTGATGGTATGTTCTCCAAACCAAAGGAAAACCAGAGAAGCAGCTGATGCAGGAGCTCTGGACTGCTTCCTGGGACACCCTCACCTGCCCCGCCCCCACGTAGAGGTCGTGACCAAGGAGGTGCACAAAGATTGCACCCACCTTTATCTTGTCATTTATAGATGTTTTCAAGTAATTGTCAATTCACCTATCTCTGAGCCAAAGTAAAAAAAAAGCTATGATCACCTAAAACAAGGTCCATTGTAGGCTCTTATAAAAAAAAAATTATCCCTGCATATAAAAGAAATCATACTCTTTATACTAAAGTCAAAAGCACTTCTACAATTCAGAATTACACACTATCGATACTTTTTTCTATGCAAGCAATTTTATATAGTTCATCATATTGCTTGTAATCCAATATCCTGTTCTCATATCATAAACACTTTTCCCCATGTGAAAGTTTCATACACACTTTGTATGGTTACTATACTCTATCATGTGGCTGAAACAATTTAACCACCTCCTTAACCATTCCTTGGGGTTGAGGTTATTTCTTACTTTCTGGCTAGTATAAATGTGCTTTAATGAGCATTGGCTATCTTCGAATTCTCTGCACATTTCTCTAGGGCCAGAAGTATGACCACAGGCCAAGCACACTGAGCAGAATGCATGTAAGAAAGGAAGGGTCATTTTACCAACAGTAATGCAAACCCAAAGTTTTCAAATTGCATCATTTAAATTCAGTGTTCTTGGTGGCTTAAAATCATATTTCCATTTGGTTATATGAAAGATCTCAAAGCATCTTAGCTGTAATTTTAATTTTAGCAGAAACTAGAGAAAATTACTTGAATTAAAGTAAACCAAACAGATTTGCATTTCCATGAATAACACAGAACACAACTTAAAGTCCAGGATTTTTAATAAATTAAGTAAGTAGGAAAGAAAGCTTCTGTTTAGTTATTAAATAAAAACATAGACATTGTCAAAAATTTATTAACTTCTTTGCAAAGAAAGTTCTCAGCTTATCCTCTTTTATTGGCTCATTTGGCCGTTTAACATCTCAATTATTCACTCAAACCACAGATATCTACCTTTAAAGAGATTACTTGGTATTTTTTAATATCATATCTGTTTCAGTACTTTCCTAACACTTTTACAAATAATTGCTATTTTCCAGCACCCTGATACATATATTTAGAAGAAATCAGAATGTTTTCACAAGAGGGAAAATAGTAGACAGATTTACATGTACTTAAATACTCTTATTCTAATCTAAATGGGATTAACACAACTTTAGTAGAAAGCAGTTTATTCATTGAATACCTAAGTAAAATGGAGTTACTTCAATATCAAATCCTATACTCTAGGATTGAATCTGTAATTTAAAACTCACTTAACACAAAGTTGTGAAACTTATGAAAATATAAAGCTTAATAATAGAGTTGAATCTATAAGGCAGAAGTGCTGAAAGTTTTAAATTCTCACATTTCATTTTCTTTTTTCCAATTGCCTGATCTATCATCATAGATTTTTAACTCTCCCCAAATCTCCTTTCAGCACTCCCGCCCAAGCTTTTTGGAAGTGAATTCCATCACCTCACACCTCCTTCCCTAGCAGAGCCTCTCTGCAGCCGCTAGCTCCCCTCAACCACACCACATTCCCCAGTCCCAGGCCCTTGTCCCACCACAGGGCCTGGTTCCAAGGTTCCTTCTGGACACACACACACATACACACACACACACACACTTCTGGACACACACACACACACACACACTTCTGGACACACACACACACACACACACACACACACACACACACACCAGTTAGCACTTTTTGTATCTGATCTCAGCTTGAACATGATCTCCTGAGAGGTTCTTTCCCTGAATGCCTGTCTGGGTCTGATGTACTTCATGTGGTCTCTGGCTGACTGTCACAGTTGTCATTTCACTTCTTTGTAATCATTTGAGTCTCCTCCACAAGGCAGCAACCGGTTTGATTTTGCTCACCTCAGCTTCTCAGGGCTGACACCAGCCCTGGGACCCACGAGCTACTCAAACATTTTTTTAAATTAATGAATGAATTTTTGAAGTTTCTAAATACTTTGCAATCTTTTCTATGATGCTTTTTGCCCACAGAGATGTGTGAGAGCTTGATCACTTTTTGACAAGAAAACCAGAGGCCACAGGGAAGACTGGGAACAACAGCAGTGACTGTAGACTGGGGTGGTGTGGGGAGGCACCTCTGAGCTCCTGAGGGCGCTGAGTGTTATTTGTAAACCTTTGACGAAAAGTGTAAAAATGCCAAAAAGAATGCTAGCATCAGTTGCATTTAAAAACCATGTAGGAAAACTCTTCAAAATGATACCCACCTAAAGCAAGTCTTCCAAAAGGTCCCAGTCTGATCTTCAAGACCTCATATAGTCACAAGAAGTCTGAGGAGGTCTTGAATATACACCCTGCGTTTTAACTAAGCAACCCAAGAAACCACACTCTGAGTGTGGTTTCAGAAACATCATCAGTGCGGTTTTCTAGGAGAGTTGTATACAGTAGATGCTTTGATTCGGTCGGTGCCTGCTCCTCATCTCTTACCGGCTCGGCACAGACAAAACTGGGCATTCTAGCCTATGGACACTTGAATGCCTACGTAACAGCCTGTTGCAAACAGACGGCTGCTGTTTCTTGTACTGTTTCAGATCTTTGTTGTAAATGTCTTAAAACTATGTAAATAGCATTATACCCCAGTATCCTTCTGTACCTAGTTTTCCATTCAGTGGTTTGAGATTTGCCTGTGTTAATACGTGTAGGTCTAGATCAATGTAACTAACTGCAATATAATAGTCCTTTGACTATTTATCATTTGTTTCCAAATAATGCTGCAATAAATAACTCTGCAGAGACATCACTTTGCCAACAAAGGTCTGTCTAGTCAAAGCTATGGTTTTTCAGTAGTCATGTATGGATGTGAGAGTTGGGCAATAAAGAAAGCTAAGTGCCGAAGAATTGATGCTTTTGAACTGTGGTGTTGGAGAAGACTCTTGAGAGTCCCTTGGACTGCAAAGAGATCAAACCAGTCAATCCTAAAGGAAATCAGTCCTGAATATTCATTGGAAGGACTGATGTTGAAGCTGAAGCTCCAATACTTTGGCCACCTGATGTGAAGAATTGACTCACGGGAAAACCGATGCTGGGAAAGACTGAAGACAGGATGAAAGAAGATGAGATGGTTGGATGGCATCACCAATTTGATGGACATGAGTTTGAGCAAGCTCCGGGAGTTGGTGATGGATAGGGAAGCCTGGCATGTTGCAGTCCATGGGGTCGCAGAGTCGGACACGACTGAGTGACTGAACTGAGTGCTGCAGTACTCTCATGTCTCCTGTGTGTGCTTGTCTTTCCAGTTTACTGATTACTTACTCTATTACTGAGTATATTCTGTACCTCCTAGGTTGGTTGCCTCTGTGTCAGCTGCCTTGTCTAATTCCTGGACTTTGCAATAAAACTCATCCTGGGAAGAATGGGAAAAAGAAGTCTCTTTATGCTCAGAGAACTGGGGGTATCATCACCTTTCTCTACTAGTTCAACTTGAAAAAAAGCAACATGCACAGCAATGAGGCAAGGTTTGATAGCCCTACAGATCTAGGTTTCAAATTCATGTCCTCTGCAATTAGTTGTGGTGGTTTAGTCACTAAGTCATGTTTGACTCTTGGGACCCCATGTACTGTTGCCCACCAGGCTCCTCTGTCCATAGAATTTTCCAGGCCAGAATACTGGAGTGGGTAGCCTTTCCCTTCTCCAGGGGATCTTCCCAACCCAGGGATTGAATCCAGGTCTCCCGCATTGCAGGTGAATTCTTTACCAGCTGAGCCACAAGGGAAGCCCAAGAATACTGGAGTGGGTAGCCTTTCCCTTCTCCAGGGGATCTTCCTGACCGAGGAATTGAACTGAGGTCTCCTGCATTGCAGGCAGATTCTTTACCAACTGAACTGAGGTGGGTAGGTAGCCATTTCCTTCTCCAAGGGATCTTCCAACCCAGGTATCGAACCTGGGCCTCCTGCACTGCAGGCAGATTCTTTACTGACTAAGCCACCAGGAAAGCCCAATTAGTTGTAACTTTGGTCAACTATGGTTTAGTTTCCTTCTCTGTAAACTATCTACCTGGCAGGTGCTTGGAAGGATTTGAGAAGTGACTTATAAGTTACTTGGTTAAGGGTGAGGTAGATTGTAATAAGATATAGGCTTAGTATTACAGTTAATAAGCTTTTTACAATAAGATATAAACATAGAATAAAGAGGTCAAATCATAATTCAGTGATATTATACTTATAAAGCACCAGTGAAAAGATAATTTTTAAAGTCAAATGTGAATGAAGCTATTACAACTTGTAAATAAAACAAATTTATGAGTAAATTTACAAATGTGAAGTATGATTTTTTTGTTTTTTTTGTTAATAAAGCTTTATCAATGAGAGACTTCATATGCCATGCAATTCATCCAACTAAAGCATACAATTCA
Source organism: Cervus canadensis (assembly GCF_019320065.1). Classification (NCBI taxonomy): domain Eukaryota; kingdom Metazoa; phylum Chordata; class Mammalia; order Artiodactyla; family Cervidae; genus Cervus; species Cervus canadensis. Next base: position 17,507,378 of record NC_057408.1, on the reverse strand, counting down.
GTGATTTTTCATATATTCACAGACATGTATAACCGCCACAATTCTGCAAGATTTCCATCATCTTAAGAAGAAATCCTGTACCCATCAGCTGTCACTGCCCAATTTCCCCATCCTCCAGTCTTAAGCAATCACTAATTAACTGTCTGTCTCTATGGATTTGCCCATTCTAGACATCTCCTATAAATGGGATCACACATGACATAGTAACTAGTTTCTTCTACTTATGTTAATGTTTTCAAGTTTGGAGCCTACATCAGTACTTCATTCCCTCGTATGACCAAGCGATAGTCCACTGCATGGATATAGCACTGTTCGATCCCCTGGGGAGCTGATGGACATTTGAGACGCCTGTCTTTGGCTCTTGTGAAAAATGCTGCCATAAAAATTCGTGTCCAACTTTCTGTGTGGACATACATGTTTGAATCTCTGAGATATACATCTAGGAGTGACTCTGATGGGCAATTCCACGCCCTATTTTTGAGGAACTGCCACAGTGATTTCTACAGTGACTGCACCACTGTCCCTTCCCACCAGCAATGCATGTCATCCAGTTTCTCACATCCTTCTCAGCACTTGTAATAACAGACTCTTGAATCTGTTCACACCCATTCTCATGGGTGTCAAGCGGCATCTCCTGGTTTTGATATGCATTCCCTTGGTAACTGATGACGGTGAGTATCTTTTCAGGTAATTACTGGCTAATGGTCTTACTTGAATAAATGTCAGAAGTATACTATCAAATGTCTTTCATATGCCAGGTACTTGGGATCACATTTGCTTTAGCACCTCATATGATACAGTATTATACTATTTTCAGAAAAATTAAAACTGGAGACATTAAACTGCCTATCTGCAATAGAGTTTTATATCCATTTTTAATTTTTTAAAAAATATTTATTTGGTTGTACTGGAATCTTTAGTTACGGCATGCAAATTCTTAGATGCAGCATGTGGGATCTAGTTCCCTGACCAGGGATCAAACCTGCGCCCCCTGCATTGGGAGTGCAGTCTTAACCTCCAGACCGCCAGGGAAGCCCCTATCAGTTCAGTTCAGTTCAGTTCAGTTCAGTCACTCAGTTGTGTCCGACTCTTTGCAACCTCATGGACTACAGCACGCCAGGCCTCCCTGTCCATCACCAACTCCTGGAGTTTACTCAAACTCATGTCCATTGAGTTGGTGACGCCATCCAACCATCTCATCCTCTGTCATCCCCTACTCCTCCTGCCTTCAATCTTTTCCAGCATCAGAGTCTTTTCCAGTGAGTCTGTTCTTCGCATTAGGTGGCCAAAGTACTGAAGTTTCAGCTTCAGCATCAGTCCTTCCAGTGAATATTCAGGGTAGATTTCCTTTAGGATGTACTGGTTGGATGTCCTTGCTGTCCAAGGGACTCTCAAGAGTCTTCTCCAACACCACAGTTCAAAAGCATCATTTCTTTGGCACTCAGCTTTCTTTATAGTCCAACTCTCACATCCAGAGATGACTACTGGAAAAACCATAGCCTTTACTAGACGGACCTTTGTTGGCAAAGTCCCTATATCCGGTTCTAAAAGCACATACTTGTGTGTGTGTATCTTTTTAAAAATTTCATTCTTTGGTAAGTACACTCCTGTTTCAACAATGAGTCAATCTGATAAGGCAGTGAGCCTTTTCACAGCAGAGGGCCCCCAGGGAATGCTGTGACTGAGTACAGCAGGTGTCAGACAGCAGACGCTACCATCCTCTTCACAAAGGAGAGATCTTGCCCAAGGTTCCCAGTAAGCGATGGAGGACGGCTGTGAAGCCAGGTGTGGGCTCCAGGTATGCTCCCCAGAGAGTTCCCTCTGCTCCTCCACGCCAGGTGTCCACTCTTGACTTCATAGTCTGTGTGCACCGAGATGTGCCCGGGAAGATTCCAACTAACAAATGCCGCTGGGGTAAGCGATTTAGGAGAGGAACTTGAGATTGTGATGAGGAAAGTAGCTACATGGACCGAAGGGTCTGGTTTCCACGTAAAATACACTGTATTAGATTTGATCTTAGGAAGTATAAGAATCAGCTCTTAGTCTTTAAAGGGAAGACTGCAAAAATCATTATTTTATCATACTGTTCTTATAACCAGAATAAAATAAAATTTTTCGTTGTGTGTATTCTTCCTGAACTCAAGCCTTTGGTTCTGTTGAGAGTTTAGCTGTGTCCCTGACAATTTCTGCACTGGAAGTCCTCACCCCAAGACCTCAGAATGTGTCCTTGTGGAGATGGGGCTGTTGCAGACGTCATGACTGGAGATGGTCACGCTGAAGCAGGGCAGCCCTCACCCCATGGGACATCTGAACAGACACGCACACAGGGAGAACACCGCGTAGGATGAAGGCTGGGACTGTGGTGAAGCATCACCAGCCAAGGGACAGTTAAGACGCCAGAAACCACCAGAGCCAGGAGAAGGGTGGGAACAGACTCCTGTCAGGCCCTGGAGGACCAGCCTGACAGCTGGATCCAACTCTAGCCTCTGGAACCATGAGACACACTGAGCCTCACTCAATGGTAAAGAGTCAATTCTTGACTGCCAAAATCATTAATCTATACACTAAGTTTCTTAGTAAATAAACAATTTTGACCATCCCCATCACCGTGTATTTTATTTATTTCAGTTAGATATTTACAGATATTTGCTGATACAAAAATACAATGACCAGGCAGACTGAAAGGCGAGGCAATGCCACCCACACTGCAAAACCCTCCAGCTCCTTGAGCTTTCCCAAACGCTTTCTCAAAGGCTTTAAATAGTTGAAAATACTTCCCCATGAGAATGACCCCAGGGCACCATGTGCACCGGGTGGACCGAGCTCAGTATCTGTACTTGGTGGAGTAGTCCTTTGGAGACACGACCAGCCCGCGGCCCTTGCGGGCCCCCCGGTACACTGTCTCGATGATGTCGATCATCTCCTGCTTGTCCTCCATGGCCCAGTTGATCTTGTTGTTGTTGCCGGTGCCCAGGTCGATCATGATGTGCTTGTTCCTGTAAGAGGGAAGGGGTCAGTGCTCACAAGAATCCCTCTGAAAAAGAACTGCATGGAAACATGCCTTACATCCCCACCTCCATTACAGGTTCTTGTCAAACATCAGCACAATCAAGAGGACCCACCATGGTTTAGAAGACTGGAAACCATCTAAATACTGTTAAGACACTCGTGTTCCTTCTGTGTGCTCTAATTCCTTAGGACAAATAACCTACCGGGCAATCAAGGGTCGAAGGACACAGCCTCAGTTACCTGGAAAGCCAAACAGTTTTCCAGGGGGTTGTAGTAACTTACAGTACTTTTTCAAAGCAATGTGTGAGTTTCTCATGGTGTTCTTGCGAGCACTTAGTGCAAATGTTACTGAAAGTCCTACTGACTGTGAAGTGAATGATATTTTGCATTCCTCAATTCTCCATAGATGGATCTTTCAAGAAGCTACCTTTTAAAATGAACTTATATGTGCACTTCATAAAATACAGATATTAACTCTTGCTGTACCAGCTGCACTAATGGTTACTGATTTAACTTTCTGTTTCTGAGAGGTTATGCGCCGGGCTGCCGGCTGCTGTTTCCTGGCGTGGGCTCCACCTGGGGCTGCAATGAGGTTTCCTTCCAGTTAGGGCGAGCTTCCAGGAGGCAAACTGGACGTCACTCTCCTGCTGCAAAAACTTGCTTCCAGGAGTCACACGGGCCCAGGAATCCCGGCATCTGGGCCTGGCCCTGCCCTCCCTTCCATACCTGCCACTCCCCACCCCCACCTGTGTCGCCCAAGTCCTTGCAGGTCCCCACGCGTGTGGGCCATTCTGCCCTATGCCCCTGCTGGGCTCAAGCTGAACTTACTCAGCAGCCTCTACACACTCCCTGCCGCCTGATGACAATCAGTATTTGTGCCTCTGCAAATACCTGCTGCAATACTGTGACTTATAGGAAAAATATATATGTGGTCACTCAAAAGATATACTCTCCTATGTATTTGGTTTTATCCACAGTTCCTGGCTTAATACTGCCAAAACCTTTGGAACTGTCCACAGTAAGAGTGATGGGATATTTGGACTCTGGTCCTCAGTTCCTGAAGACACTTCATGGCCATAAAGCTAGATAGAAATGGGTGCCTTGCTATTCCTAGGCACCTCTTCTGTTACAAGGGAGTTCATGTTAATGAAGGCCACTTCTAGATCCTACGACTGCTTGTGGGTGAGGGGAAGCCGCTCCCACCGGCACGCACACACGCTGTCACCTGTCACTTCTTCCTGGTTTCCGGTGCTGTCTGCTCTGCTGTTGCCATCAGAGGATGTTCTGTGACAGCAGGCACCCTGTCTGATCTGATTCAGGTCCCAACATAGACATAAAACTGAGCAGGACTCTATGTGTATACATATTTGGTGAATAAATTAACTAAAATACTGCTACTACTTGACTTAGAATTCTGGGTTGCAGGAACAGCAGAAGGCTTTGTCTCCTTTTCCGAGTGCAGCATCAGTTCTAAAATATCAAAATACACACCCAGCCCCAGCACCACTCAACCTCTTCCCCCAGCAAGGCATCTCCTGCCCCTCAAGGCTTGTCACATGCAGTGGAAGGCAGGATCCAAGACGGGAGGACTTTGGGAGAATTCTGAGGGGTAGACAGAAAAGACCCAGACTGCCTTCAACAGCCTGTCAGTAGGAACAAGGACTGGGAGGAGGCGGGGATGTGTTACAGAGAGTGGAGGATGTCTGCGACACTCCAAAGTGACGGACGTGGATACCAGCTGAGGACACCTAAGTGTCTAGAAGGTGCTGCCGAGTGTCGTGCTGCTTATAATAAAAGGAGAAGAGAGACAAACTAGTGTAAGATCTGTTAATCAGAAAAATTTCTCGGCCTCTCCAGATAGTAGAAGGTGCTGAAATCCAGAAACGGCTGCTCAACTCTTGACAAAGAGGCCACACAACCTTCTGCGGAAACCTAGGAAAGACCTAAAGTCAGAGTGTCCAGTCACAGGACAGGCTCTTCCCTGAGGAAACAGCTGTTGGGCAGAGGGCACCCAGAGCCCAGGACAGGAACCCTACTTGCTCAGGCTGAAAGGGAAGAGCATGCAGCGAGAAGAGCTGACAAAACCCCAAAACGCTGTTGGCAGGAAGCAGTTGAAAAATGAACCAGCTGCAAACGCCCTTCATGAAAAGGCAAAAAATAAAAACCTGCATTGGGCCAGGAGGACGACCCAGTGCTGCATCAGAGCCCCTCCTCCCCATCTTCCCTTTTTGTAAGCCCAGAAGACTGTTTCTCATGACTGTTCACACTGCATCCTGGAGGAGGGGCCACAGATAAGGAACAGCCTCCAAAGCTGGCCAGAGAAGCCTCATCCACACCTGATTCTGCAATGGGAGCCGAGGGTGGGGGCCACGGAGGGGGCAGAACATGAATCTCTGCAACTGGGGGTGGGGGTGGGCCTAGTCTGGCACGCTGCAGTGCACAGAACCCTAAAAGAGCCCCTACCTCCCGCCTGAACCCCCGAAACTGTTCTGCAACGCGACCATGTCCATCATCAGGTACATGATACCGCACAGGGGGGTCTGCAGCGGTCCCCATGGTTACTCATCAGTTGATTTTAAAATAAGGGGATTCTCCTGGATTAAGGGGTTCATCTAATCCAATCACACATGCCCTCTGAAAGCAGAACAGGGTGTTGGAGCAGCTTATGAAAAGAACTCGACTCACTGATCAGGGTTTCAAAGACAGGGGGGCCTCTAGGAGCAGAGAGGGGCCCAGCAGAAACAGATCTCAGACCTGTGACCACCAGAAACTGGATCCAACCAGTAGTGCCCCCTGAGCCAAGTGGATTCTTCCCTGACTGACAGCCTAGATGGGAGCCCAGCCTGTGACTCTGGCCTTCGGAGACCCCACGTCAGAACCCTGAGCCTGCCTGGACTCTGACCTACAGACCATCAAGTTTGTTACACAGAACAGAGAGTGAGTACACACCCTGCACACCCCACCTAGACTTCCTCACCCACTAGGGAGCTCTGCTTCTAGAGCTGGCCTAGTGTTTACATTGCTACTTACTAACTTCCGCAGTAACATAAGAAATTCTGACAAGTAAAAACAGTGTCATATGGTGATTTCTTTCCAAATTAAACCTCCACAACAGAAATTTTCTTTCCACTCATGCTGTTACTTAACTTTATCACAGAAATACCAAAAACCGTGTTTATATCTGAATCAGATTCCTGTGTCTAATCAGTAGCTACTCCACATTCTCCTTTCATGCAAAGTTTGCAAATCATAGGTGCAAATTCATTCAAGGCAATCAGGGAGATTCTATTACTCGAGCCAATGATTGATTGACTAGGGTCCACAAAAGAATTTTTCAGCTGATAAATGATCTTTTTATAAGATTTTGTATTTATAAGCAAACTAACGAAGTACAGGTTTCCCTCTTGGATATCACAAAAGGATGCTAAACAGAGTCAGTAATATATTTAAAAACTGAGTTACTGTAAACACATTCTTCAATTTAAAAAGTGAATTACTGTAAACACATTTTTCATCAACAGATTAAATTTAAAGTTATCTTAAATGTCAATAAGAATGTCCTCCATTTAATTACACTTCACCTAGGTCCCTGGGCAGTTATTTCAAAAGGGTAATTTGTAACTGAGTAAATGGTGTAACTGAGTAAATGGTAAAACTGGAATTGTTACTTTGAAAATTATTTAAAAGATCACATTGATTGCCTGGTGATACAAACTGTATTATGATATGACTGCATTACCACTTCCTTCTAAAGATACCTTGATTGCATTAAATGCCCAGACCACCTATTCAATTTAAATAACAACTTTAAGATAAGTGAACATACCTGAAGAAAAACATGACAGTACACGGATCATATAACTCATACATTTTGTTGAAGTCAGGTACTTCTGTAATATCCACAAGATAAATAACCGCAAAATTTTTAACCTAAAAGTAAAGGAGATTGGAGGGGAAAAGAACTGAAATAACAAATCAACTTTTTTTTTCTGTAAAAGCACATTAAAAAACAAAAACAAAAACAAAAGAATCTGTATATAACAGGACAATTTTCAAACTAGCTCTGCAACAGGTTTTCCCAGGAGATCTGCCATGTGGGAAATCACTTCACTAGCATCACAGTCCTGAGCAACTGTCCATTAGCATGCTTAACGTTTTCCAGATAGCAAGTTATGAGAGTCCTGCAAGAAAAGTCCACGGACACATCATTCATGCTGATCCAGTAAAATGCTACATGAACTTTTACAAACATTTAACTGTATGTAGCAAACAAATTTTTTAAAACATGCCCCTGGAATTCAGCCACACATTTCCCTCTAACTTAGGTCTGGACACCTGCCTAACAACTCAAATCATATTGTAGGTAACAAATGCTCTAATTTCTTCCTTAATTGCAAGTCCATCACAGAACATTTAGAAAACTCAGAAAACCATAAATAAAATTACATCCAATTCCAACACCCAGAGTTAATTTCTGAGAACATATTTTTACTATATTCTTTCCCCTTTTCTGGTCTATATTGTTTATGCTGTTCTAATAAAATGTGATCATACAGTGATCATACTATAATATTTTGTATCTCACTTTAATTATGAGTGTCCTCATATAAACTGTATACTATATATAAGAAAACAATCAAAACAAAACTTTATGGCTACTTAACAGTTCATCAAATGGCTATGCCATTATTTTACCATTCTTCTGTTATTTTTATTTTTCATGAATATAAATAAAATTTCATTAATATCAATTATTCATATATTAACATTATTACCCTTAAATTTATATACATATTTCATTATTTCTTAAGGATATACACCTAAAATAGAATCTTTAGAACAAAGGACATGACATTTTAAATGCTCCTTATAATTTCTGTCTCAGTGCCTTTTAGAAAGCGTATACCAACTTAAAATACTGTGGGTTGTGGGGAGGGAGGTGGGAGGGGGGTTCAGGATGGGGAACACATGTAAATCCATGGCTGATTCATGTCAATGTATGGCAAAAACCACTACAATATTGTAAAGTAATTAGCCTCCAACTAATAAAAATAAATGGGAAAAAAAAATACTTTGGGTTGAATTATGTCCTTTTACCCTAACAAGAAAACAAACTGAAGCCCTGACCCCTCGTTCTCAGAAGGTGGCCTGACCTGGGAACACGGTGCCTGCAGAGCACATTAGCGAAGGTCAAATGAGGTCATACTGGAGTCTGAACCATGATCCAACCCGGCTGGTTGAAACAGGCCAAGGGAGAACACAAACACGCCAACTGAACCCAGAGGGCTAGGGAAGGCACCTAGAAGTCGGGGAGCACCCCAGGAGGGGACACACCAGGATGGGGAGAACAGCAGGGACTTTCACGAGGGAGCATGTTCTGCTGACATCCCAGTCTCAGACTTCTGACACCCAAGCTGTGAGACAACACATTTCTCTTGTTTTAATCTGCCCCATTTGTGATGCTTTGTTACGGCAGCCCCAGAAACTTCACAGAAAATGCACATTTCTTCTTCCAAACTAACTCTAAAAATCTGACTGTAATTTACCAGTGAAATAGCATGGGATTTGGTTTAATACTAAAGTACAAAAACTGAGGGATTAAATGGCACAAGACTGACAGAATACTGGTAATTGCGACAAGTACAGAGTCCACTATGCTCTGCTCTGTACATCTGGGGATATTAAGAAATATTGACTATGGACATTAAACCACCACCTTCCACAAAAAGGAGGGAAGGAAGTTTACATTCACAAGCACGCCTTTTGCTGACAGACGTCAGTGCCGAGGTAGGGGAAGAAAAGGAGTCTCTCCGAACCTCTCCCACATCCCCTCTTCCTGGTGAACAGAGAGAACACACCTGCAGAAGGCAGAGAGCGAGCCGAGCCCCATGTGGTCCCATGCACACAGAGACGGAGGACTGCTGAAAGCAGCCACTCTGCTCCGCTGTACGACTGCCTCCTGGCAAAAGGTACCCTGCTGGTTTATGAGTTCTGGTGGTTGTGGTTTAGTTCCTAAGTTGTGTCTGACCCTTGCAACCCCATGGACCATAGCCTGCCAGGCTCCTCTGTCCATGGGATTCTCTAGGCAAGAATACTGGAGTGGGTTGCCATTTCCTTCTCCAGGGGATCTTCCTGACCCAGGAAACGAACCTAGGTCTCCTGCCTTTCATAAGTCCTGCCTGCATCTAGTTTTACTAAGCAGAGATGTTTTATTTTACTTCTTCTCTCACAAAAAGAAAAAAAAAAAGATACTACAATGTAAAAGTTAGGTATTAACATCACAGTATAACCACACACACACACACACACACACACGCGCGCATAGCCTCCTAAAGCATAAAATGACAACTCAATGATGTACAATTTTCACACTGTGAATGTTGGTTTTTATGTGAGACTTTTTAAAAAGGTCTTATTTTCTTTTGCCTCCAATAATGAGTAAGAAAACTGTAGCTCATTCAGAAGTCAAAAAACATCTGACACTACAGGTCTTCATCATCTCTTCCTTCCACATAAATCCCATCATGATAGACGAGAAGCCTCCCAAGGTCAGGAACCACATCTGCTGTCTTTTCTGGTGGTCCTCGAGCCAACCAGGACCTGACACACCCAGGGGACCAGTAAATATCACTAGTTGAATGAATGAACTTCAGAAATACACATATATTTCAAAACTCAGAAAATGTTTTATTGTCACTATGGACTTAATTACATAATCCTGAGTTCAAACAGACCTGCCTTAAAAGATGGTCTGTTCTTCCTCGAGGAGGTGACCTGAGAGGCCCTCTAGCCCTGCAGCACCAGCTGGCCTCTCTCACACAGTGACAATGCAGTTCCACAGTCCTGCACGCCACTCAATGCCACTCACGCATGTCACTAAGACCGAAGGCTGTCAGTGTTGCCTTCCACCTTCTCTATGAAGCTCCTCCATTAGCTAAGAACCCACCTAAAATTCTGGACAAATGTTCTTGACTGTCAATTGGTACTATGTATTTTTGAAGTATCAATTTTTACATTTTTAGATAGTTCCTTTCAAAGCCATCAAAAAATTGCGTGATAACTTCCTTTTCTCAAACTATTATTTGCCCTGATTGGTTACTGGTTCCTATGAGATTTCTCAATTGAGAATAAATTTCTGCAGGTTCAACCTACTGTATGACATGTTTAAGAAAGACCCCCAGAAGTCATTCCTAAATAATTCCATGAATACATTTACCTTAAATACAATCTTATTAGAAGGTCTGACTATGAGATAGTATAACTGAGGTTTTGCATATTTTAAATTCTACTTGTGTGAACTCTTTAAACATACAAAAATTAAACATCCCATTTATTCTTACACATAATGGGACTTGGTCACAGTGCTGCCAAAGTACACTCCTCCAAAATGGCAAGACAAAATAGTCTTACCTTGAAGCTGTGCATAAAATCACCCACTAATCAGAAAACTTTATTTTTTTTAATATTTATTTTTATTTATTTTGCTGCACCGGGTCTTAGTTGTGGCATGTGGGATCTTTAGTTGTGGCACATGAGAGCTAGTTCCCTGACCAGGGATTGAACCTGGGCCCCCTGCTTTGGGAGCCTGGAGTCGGGGCCACTGGACCACAGGGAAGTCCTGAAAACTTTATTTTGATAATAATTCTACCAAACTCCAGACATCTGTAAAATCTTTCAACAAATCTCTATGTTTTTAGTACAGCTCAAAACTAATCCGGCATGAGGTGGGGCTGGAGCTGCTGAAGCAGAGTCAATAAAACACATTCCAGGAAAATAGTATAATCAAGTCCAGCCTCAATGTTGGAATTTTACTCACTTTAAAACAGCTGGGGTATCCAAACAGGGCTCGTAACAAGATGAGGAACATCTCCCATTATCTGCCATTTCTGCAGAGGGAGATAGACAGTTAAATTGTTCTTTATACTAAAACCTTAAATTTCAAAAATTCCTGTTGAACGTCCCCGAAAAGGGCTTCCAGAATTATAAACTCATATTCTGCCCTTATACTAAGCAGAAAATAAAACATTAACAGTTTTGTAATGCATTTCAAGTTTGCATTTTTAATGACTATACTAATACATAGTATTGGAAGTTTATTAAAATAGAAATCCAAGTTCTGGATAAAAGAAAAAGAATAACTTAAAAGACCAAAGAAAAATACTCCAAGTGAGCCCAATTAAACTGTTCTTACCAACAGGTTCTATTCCAAAAAGAGCACACCTGCTAGCACTACAGCAATTTGGTCTCTGACTTCTACATAGGGATTAAAAAAGAACAATTCTGGTAAAGGTCCCTAAAAACTTACATTGACACAAAATCTGTCTCCTAGCTAAGAGTATCTTGCTGAGTTTTGCTCAGATATGAACAGCAAACAACCCTCACACTTCTGCCATCCTAGCCTTGTGCTGAGGGCGACCGGGTCTGGACATCCCCTGGTACTTACGCGCCACCTGCAAGGCAGAACCCAGAACACACACCTAAGTTACGTCAGCGTCCACACAGCAGTGATTTGATTACTGGAACAGGGTCTTCATCCGTTATCACTGACTTCTGCAGTCTCTGCCCTTGACCACTGCAGCTCAAGTCATGTGGAAATGACCTCTGACCCGACGGGGAGGACCCAACCGGCAGAACCCTGCTCTCCTGAGTTTCCCAGGCATCTCTTCAAGCTCCCTCAAAGCCTTGGTGTCCAAGAGGAAGGGGAGGGTAAGGTTATCACCACAGACTCCTGCTCTGACTCAGTTCTCGTTGAAGGGATTCCGAATTCCTGGGGGAGCTTCTGGACCTCACCTCAGATCTGCAGAATCTGACTCTCTGAGATGCACTTTCGGTGACAGACACAGAAGGATGGTCCCTAATGTTCACAGTGACACCACCCCTACCTCACTCTGCCTGTCCTACCAAAGAGGAGACAGTGAAAATTACTGATGGCAGGTCAGACTACTTTTCCATTCCTAAATACAAACTATATCCTTATACCTATTACTCTTTACTCAAAGAAGTTATTTTAATCCAGCCCATATTAGCATATCTTACTCCTGTGAAATAAATGATGGCTTCAATGTTTCCCTTATTTTTATACTTTATTAAAATGAATAACCTTTCAAGATAACATTGAATATTAAAATTTTTTACTAATACCCTAATATTTTTGCCTCTTGCCCTATTACTTGCCCTATTACTACAATTGCAAAAATCTAAATCAAATTTGGACATGGATTTGGGTGAATTCTGGGAGTTGGTGATGGACAGGGAGGCCTGGCGTGCTATGGTTCATGGGGTCGCAAAGAGTCGGACACGACTGAGCGACTGAACTGAACTGAACTGAAATCAAATTTACCCTAAAATACCCATGAGACAATTACAGAAAGAGAATTAAGCCCTAATTATTCAACAGTGCCCTACAATTGCTCTTTATTGTGAGCAAATGGCCACAGACAACCCCGTGTACTAAATTTAAGGATTAGGAAAACTAGTTTTAACATTACAGTTCTACTTTTTCCCAATGTTTCCTACACTGGACTCACTCTAAGCTATAAATCAAGTCACTTACAAAGAGCACCCTGGGGAAAAGAAGGGACTCAAATAAAAAGAAGGGAATTTACTATGTTGTTACCATAGATGTTCTGCTCAATACATACAACAACAAACACGGTACCAAAAAAATGACAAGTTTTTTAAACTAAGCCATTCAAAGTAAGCTCCTACATTCAGCCAAATTCTGCAAAAGTGTTTTGCTCTTGGCACTACAGATGTAAATTTTTGAAAACACCCTATCAGTTAAAATCCCTATAAATTAATAAGAATCTTTCACTTCTTCAGGGAGAGACATCATGAACCTCTTAAAAATTTGAAAATCTATGGAAACTTCTGCCAGTAAGGATATAAGCTATTCTGACCAATTTCAGGGAGCCCATCCTCATACCCCAAGGTAAGTCTGTACTTCTGTGAATCCTACTGCTTCTCTTTAACTGGTGAACTGGCTGTACTTTTAATTCTTACCGGCCAAACAACAGCAATCCAACAGGATGCAAACACCAAACCGGATAGCAGTACGCGACGGGAGGTGGGGCTGCTTTACCTTTTCAGCAATGCTGTACAGAACCTCATCCATCTTCATGCAAGTAGGGTCCCAGTCGTGCCCAAACCGAATGACGACCACGCGGTCTTCTTCCGAAAGGATGGCCTGATCCACCTGCCAGCCATTGTGCAGGTGCGGGAGCATGTACGACATCTTGGGCCAACGGGTCTGCGGGTGAATGGGGGAAATCACCGGCCAGCTCCTCCTAGCTCCCCCATGGCACACCAACGGGACCCCCCGCCCCACGGAGCCTCACCACAGAGCCCCCCCACGGGGTGTCACCCTGCGGGGCCCCCACCCCACGGGGGCTCAGCCTGAGGGGCCCCCACCCCACAGAGCCTCACCACGGAGCCCCCGGCTTACGGGGGCTCACCCCGAGGTGCAGTCGATGCGCCGCCGGCAGGGCCAGGCCCGCGTCCACCAAGTTCCGACCCCGATCCCGCCACAGGAACGCCTCTGCGCCCCGGCCAAGAACCCAAGGCCAGGGGACGCCTGGAATCGCACAACCGCACATCACTCGCCGCCCCCTCCCCACAGTCTCCAGCCGCGCACGCACCTCTGCCCACACGGGGCCCTCCCGCTCAGCGGTCCTTCCGGGCGCGGAGCTTTCTCACAGGGTGTGAGCGCCGGCGAGTGGGCCCGCGCGCCCACAGAGCGTGAGCGCCGGCGAGTGCGTGCGCGCGCCCGCAGAGCGTGAGCGCCGGCGAGTGCGCGCGCGCGCCCGGGCCGGGCAGAGCCGTGGACTCCACTCTGAGGGACTTGGGGCTGAAGGTGGCGGCGGCTGCTTCAGACCTACTGCGTCTCCAGTGAGTCGGCGTCCGAGCTTCCGCGATGCGACCGGGACCCGGGAGTGAACGAAGAGAATAACCTCTCTGAGGACAGGCTCGTCGCCGTTCACTCCCACACAAAGCCCCCCTAATTAATCATTTTGGAGGCTGTGCTTTCCAGACGCAAGCACAGTTGCTTTACTTGTGAAAAGTGGTTCTTTAACAGAAGAGTACTGGTAAGACGCAAGTGCACCCAAATAACTTACTGAAATTAGTGTTTCTAAACATTTTTTGTTGTAAAATTTAAATAATATAAAAGTTACCATTTTAGCTATATAGTTCAGTGGCATTTAGTATGTTCACATCATTGTGCAACATTGTGCAACACTCCAGATACTTACTTTGTTAAAAAGCTTTGTTGAGATATTATTTACATACCATTTGTGGCTCAGCTAGTAAAGAATCCGCCTGCAATGAGGGAGCCCTGGGTTGGGAAAGATCCCCTGGAGAAGGGAAAGGCTACCCAGTCCAGTATGATAGCCGAGAGAATTCCATGGACTATACATGGGTCGCAAAGAGTCGGACACGAATGAGCGACTTTCACTATGTTATACTACTACCATCAAGTGATGCGCGCATTTTAAATAAGATGGTTTTTCACAGAGTTATGGAACTCTGCGACCCAATTACGGCTGGGCATGGCAGTTCACTCCAGTATTCTTGCCTGGAGGATCCCCATGGACAGAGGAGCCTGGTGGCCTGCAGTCTGTGGGGTCTCAAAGAGTTGAACATTTCTGAGAGACTAAGAGCACACACAGCAGTTAGTCCCACATCCTTCTCATCCCTTTGGCTTTTGGCAACTTTTAATCTATCCTGCTGCTACTGCTAAGTCACTTCAGTCGTGTCCGACTCTGTGCGACCCCATCCCTGGGATTCTCCAGGCGAGAACACTGAGGTGTGTTGCCATTTCCTTCTTCAGTGCATAAAAGTGAAAAGTGAAAGTGAAGTCACTCAGTCATGTCTGACTCTTCCTGACCCCATGGACTGCAGCCTACCAGGCTCCTCTGTCCATGGGATTTTCCAGGCAAGAATACTGGAGTGGGTGCCATTGCCTTCTCCGAATCTATCCTAGGGCCTTCCCAAAGAGTCGGACATGACTGAGTGACTTCACTTTCACTTTTCACTTTCATGCATTGGAGAAGGAAATGGCAACTCACTCCAGTATTCTTGCCTGGAGAATCCCAGGGACGGGGAGCCTGGTGGGCTGCCGTCTATGGGGTTGCACAGAGTTGGAAACAACTGATGCGAAATTAGCAGCAGCAGCAGTAGCAGGGCCTTCCCAGGTGGTTCTAGTGGTAAAGAACCAGCTTACCAATGCAGAAGATTAGGTTTCATCCCTTGGTGGGGAAGATCCCCTGGAGGAGGGCATGGCAACCCATTCCAGTATTCTTGCCTGGAGAATCCCATGGACAGAGGAGCCTGGCAGGCTGCAGGCTGCAGTAGGGTTGCACAGAGTCAGACATGACTGAAGCGACGTAGCATGCATGCAGGCAACCTATCCTAGATGTTTTGTGTAAATGGAAACATAAATATGTAGTCTTTCATGGTGGCTCAGTTGGTAAAGAATTTGTCTGCCATGCAGGATACAGGGATTCGATCCCTGAGTCAGGAAGATCCCCTGAAGCACATGAGAGCCCACTCCAGTATTGTTGCCTGGAGAATCCCACGGACAGAGGAACCTGGCGGACTACAGTCTGTGGGGTCACAAGAGTCAGGCGTGATTTAGCGACTACACCACCACCAACTACTAACCTATCCTAGACATTTAGTGTAAATAGAAACATAAATATGTAGTTTTTTTACTTCCTTCTCTTAGCATAATGTTCTCAAGGTTCACCCACATTGTATAAACATAATAGCAGACATCAGCACAGTTGACCCTTGAACAAACACAGATTTGAACTTACACATGTACTATGTGTACTACATGGTCTGCAGTTGGGTAAATCTGGGGAACTAGGGATATAAGGGGCCAACTATATAGTTATGCAAGGATTTTTGACTTCACAGAGGGTCATCACTGAAGGATCAACTGTACTTAGTTCCTTTTTGTTGTTTATTGTTTAGATATACTGCATTTTATCTATCCATCAATTAATTGCCATTAGAGTTGTTTACACTTTTTGGCTGTTATGAGTAATGCTGCTATGAACACTTGTGTACAAGTTTTTGTATGGATTTAAGTCTTCATTTTTCTTGGTTATATACAGGTGGAGTAGCTGAATCATATTATAATTACATATAATGTTTTGTGAAATTGCCAACTGTTTTCAGATGCAGCTATACCGTTTTACATTTCCAACAGCAACATGATGGTATTGGATTTCTCCATGTCTTTGTCTACTCTTGTTATTTGTTTGTTTTTGTTGCTGTTTTTTTGGAATGATACCCTGCTAGTTGTGATGTTTTATTACATCACAACTTTCCCTAATGGTTAGTGATATAGAGCATCTGTTAATATACTTGTCGGCCATTTGGAGAAATGTCTGTTTATC
The DNA here is from genome assembly GCF_019320065.1 of Cervus canadensis. Taxonomy (NCBI): domain Eukaryota; kingdom Metazoa; phylum Chordata; class Mammalia; order Artiodactyla; family Cervidae; genus Cervus; species Cervus canadensis. Next base: position 17,490,966 of record NC_057408.1, on the reverse strand, counting down.
TCCTTTTGTCACTAAAAATGGATTAATTGTCTTTTTATTATTGAGTTACAGAAGTTCTTTATACATTCTGGATAGAAATCTCTCATCAGATATATGAAAATATTACCTCCCATTTTGTGGATTAAATTTTCACTTTTTTATTAGTATTGTTTGCAGCATAAAACTTAAATTTTGAAGAAATCCATTGTATCTTTTTTTCACTCTGTTGCTTGTACTTTGAGTGTCATATCTAAGAAACCATTGCCTAACTCAAGACCAGGAATATTTACTCCTCTTTCTCCAAAAGTTTTACAGTTTTAACTCTTCCTTTTAGGTTTGTGATCATTTTGAATAAGTTTTTGTGTATGGTGTTAGGTAGGAGTCCAAGTCCATTCTTTTGATTTTTTGTTTTGTTTTTGCCATTCCATGTGGCTTGTGGGATCTTAGTTCACCAACCAGGGATTGACAACTCCGTTCTTTTGTATGCGGATATCCAGGCGTCACAGAACCATCTATTGGAAAGATTTCTTTTTTTCACCATCAAGTTGCCTTGACACTCTTGTTGAAAATCAATTGATTTTAAATATAAGGATTTATTTCTGTAGTCTCAAGTCTGTTCCAATGATGTGTATGTCTAGCCTTATGTCGTACCACACTGTCTTGATTAGCATAGCTTTGTGATAAGCTGTGAAATCAGGAAGTGTTAGTCCTTCTATTCTGTTCCTTGTTAAGATTGGCTTGGCCATTCTGGGTCCCTTGCATTTCCATATAATCTTTAGGATTAGTTTGTCAATTTCTGCAAACACACACACACACACACACCCAGGATTTTGCGTGCGTGCGCACACACACACACACACACACACACACACACACACACACTGGGGTGTTAATAGGAATTTTGTTGAATGTGTACACCAATTTAGGGAATATTGCCATATGAACAGTATTAAGTCTTCCAAACTATGAATATGGGATATCTTTCCATTTATTTAGGCCTTCTTTAATTTCTATGATTTTTATAGTTACCACAATTCATGTCTTGCACTCTTTATTAATTTTGTTCCTAAATGTTTTATTCCTTTTGATGCTATTTAAATGGAATTGTTATTTTAAATATTTTCAGGTTATTCATAATCAATGTATAGAAATAGATTTTCTCATTTGGTTTTATTTGTTATTCCAGTTTTAGTGAGCTGTAACTGACATACAGCATTGTATAAGTTTAAAGTGTACAGCATAATGATTTGACTTGTGTACATCATGAAATGATTATCACAGTAAGGTTAGTGAGCATCCATTATCTTATATAGATTTAAAAAAAAAGAAAGAAAAAATATTTTCCCCTGATGAGACCTCTTAGTACTTACATTCTTAACAACCTTCATATATAATTTATAGCTGTGTTTATTATATTAATCATGTACATCTGTAGTACTTTTTTACCTTTTTTTAAATGTAATTTTATTTATTTATTTGGCTGTGCTGGATCTTTGTTGCTGCATAGGCTTTTCTTTAGTTGTGGCAAGCAGGGGCCACTCTAGTTGTGGTGTGTGGGTTTAGCATTGCAGCAGCTTCTCCTGTTGCAGAGCACAGGCTCTAGAGCATTTGGGCTTCAGTAGTCACAGCTCCAGGAATCCAGAACACAGGCTCAGTAGTTGTGGCACATGGGCTTCGTTGTCCCAGGCATGACTGATCTTCCTGGACCAGGGAACGAACTTGTGTCTCCGGCATTGGCAGGTGGATTCTTTACCACTGAGCCACCAGGGAAGTCCCACTTACTTCAGTTCAGTTCAGTCACTCAGTTTTGTCTGACTCTTTGCAACCCCATGGACTGCAGCATGCCAGGCCTCCCTGTCCATCACCAACTCCCAGAGTTTACTCAAACTCAAATCTGTTGAGTTGGTGATGCCATCCAGACGTCTCATCCTCTGTCCTCCCCTTCTCCTCCAGCCTTCAATGTTTCCCAGCAAAAGGGTCTTTTCCAGTGAGTCTGCTCTTCCCATCAAGTGGTCAAAGTATAGGAGCTTCAGCATCAGTCCTTCCAATGAATATTCAGGGTTGGTTTCCTTTAGGATTTGATCTCCTTGCAGTCCAAGGGACTCTCAAGAGTCTCCTCCAACACCACAGTTCAAAAGCATCAATTCTTTGGTGCTCAGCAAAGCTCAGCCCTCTTACTTAAAACAGGAAATTTGTACCTTTTGACCACCTTCTTATAATTCTCCTTCCCTCAACCCCCCACCTCTAGTAAGCACAAATCTCTTTTTCTATGAATTTTTTGTTTGTTTTTTGAAGCATAATTGACCTACAACACTATGTTGGTTCCTGGTGCACAACATAGTGATTTGATATTTCTATACATTACAAAATACAGTTGATTTTCGTATAGTGATCTTGTACTCTTCGGGCTTCCTAGGTGGTGTTTGTGGTAAAGTACCTGCCTACCAACACAGGAGACATAAGAGATGCAGATTTGATCATTGGGTCAGGAAAATCCCCTGGAGGAGGGCATGGCAACCCACTCCAGTATTCTTGTCTGGAGAATCCCATGGACAGAGAAGCTTGGTGGGCTACAGTCCATAGGGTTGCAAAGAGTCAGAGATGTCTGAAGTGATTTAACACTTATACTCTGCAACCTTGATGAATCATTTATTATTTTGAATGGTTTTTTTAGTGGATTCCTTGAGATATTCTGCATATAAGATCATGTCATCCACAAATAGGCACAGTTTATTTTTTCCCTGCCAATCTCGATGCTTTTTATTTCTTCCTTGTCTAACTGCCCTGGCTAAAACATCCAGTACAGTGTTAAATAGAAGTGGCAGGAGCAGACATTTTGTCTTGTTCCTTATCCTAGCGGATAAGCATTCAGACTTTCACTATTCAATATTATGTTTGCTGTGGGTTTTTCACAGATGCCCTTTATGAGGTTAAGGAAACTCGTTTCTATTCCTACTTTATTGAATGGTTGTTTATTTCTAAATATTTATTTATTTTGGCTGCATTGTATCATTGTTGCCATGCACAGGCTTTCTGTCATTGCGGTGCATAGGCTTCTAGTTGTTATGGCTTCTCTTGTTGTGGAGCATGGACTCTAGGATTCGCAGGCTTCAGTAGTTGTAGCACATGGGCCCTGTTGCCCTGTGGCAGGTGGTATCTTCCCAGAGCAGGGCTCTAACTGGTGTGCCTTGCATTGCAAGGCAAATTCTTAACCACTGGCCCTGTTTGTTTTAATCATGAAATGTTGTTTGGTTTTGCCAAATGCTTTTTCTGTTGAGATGATCATATGAGTTTTGTACTTTATTCTGTTAATATGGTGTACTACACTGATTTTTGTATGTTAAACCAGTCTTACCTGCCTCCTGAGAAATCTGTATGCAGGTTAAGAAGCAACAGTTAGAACTGGACATGAAACAACAGCCTGGTTTCAAATCAGGAAAGGAGTACGTCAAGGCTCTATATTGTCACCCTGCTTATTTAACTTATATGCAGAGTACGTCATGCGCAATGCTGGGCTGGATGAACCACAAGCTGGAATCAAGATTGCTGGGAGAAATATCAATACCTCAGATATGCAGATGACACCACTCTTATGGCAGAAAGTGAAGAAGAACTAAAGAGCCTCTTGAAAAAGTGAAAGAAGAGACTGAAAAAGTTGGCTAAAAACTCAACATTCAGAAAAGTAAGATCATGGCATCTTGTCCCATCACTCCATGGCAAATAGATGGGTAAACAATGAAAACAGTGACTTTATTTTTTTTGACTCCAATATCACTGCAGGTGGTGACTGCAGCCATGAAATTAAAAGACTCTTGCTCCTTGGAAGAAAAGCTATGATAGACCTAGACAGCATATTAAAAAGCAGAGACATTACTTTGCTGACAAAGGTCCAACTAGTCAAAGCTATGGTTTTTCCAGTAGTCATGTATGGATGTGAGAGTTGGACTATAAAGAAAGTTGAGTGCCAAAGAATTGATGCTTTTTAACTGTGGTGTTGGGGGAGACTCTTGAGAGTCCATTGGACTGCAAGGAGATCCAACCAGTCCATCCTAAAGGAAATCAGTCCTGAGTATTCATTGGAAGGACTGATGTTGAAGCTGAAACTCCAATACTTTGGCCATCTGATGTGAAGAACTGACTCATTGGAAAAGACCGTAATGCTGGGAAAGATTGAGGGCTGGAGGAGAATGGGACGATAGAGGATGAGAAGGTTGGATGGCATCACTGACTCAATGGACATGAGTTTGAGCAAGCTCCGGGAGTTGGTGATGGACAGGGAAGCCTGGTGTGCTGCAGTCCTTGGGGTCACAAAGAGTCAGATGCAACTGAGCAACTGAACTGAAACCAACCTTGCATTCCTAGGATAAATCTTATGTAAGTACTAGTATTAGTCTCTCAGTCATGTCTGACTCTTTGCAACCCCATGTACCGTAGCCCGCCAGGCTCCTCTGTCTATAGGATTGTTTAACCTATATGCTGAGCTTACCATCAGAAATGCCTGGGCTGGATCAGTTACAAGCTGGAATCAAGATAGGCAGGAGAAACATCAACAACCTCAGATATGCAGATGATACCACTCTAATGGCAGAAAGCAAAGAGCTTCTTGATGACGGTGAAGGAGGAGAGTGAAAGAGCCGGCTTAAGACTAAAAAAACTAAAAAAGAAGCTAAACTAAGCTAGACTAGAAAAGCTGGCTTAGTTAAAACAAAGATCATGGCATCTGGCCCCATTACTGCATGGGAAATAGAGGGGGAAAAGGTGGAGGTAGTGACAGATTTCCTCTTCTTGGGCTCCAAAATCACTGTGGATGGTGACTGCAGCCATGAAAACAGAAGACAATTGCTTCTTGGCAGGAAAGCAATGACAAAGCTAGACAGTATGTTGAAGAGCAGAGACATTACTCTGCTGGCAAAGACCCATATAGTCAAGGCTATGGTCTTCCCGTGGTCACATATGGTTGTGAGACCTGGACTGTAAAGAAAGCAGAACACCAAAGAATTGATGCTTTTGAATTATGGTGCTTGAGAAGATTCCTGAAAGTCCCTTGGACAGCATGGAGATCAAACCAGGCAATCTTAAGGGAGATAAACCCGGAATATTCACTGGAAGGACTGATGCTGAAGCTGAAGCTCTAGTATTTTGGTCACCTGATGTGAACAGACAACTCATTGGAAAAGTCCCTGATGCTGGGAAAGATTGAGGGCAGAAGAAGAGGGCGTAGAGAATGAGATTGCTGGATGGCATCACCAGTGCAGTGAACATCAACTTGGGCAAACTCTGGGAGATGTTGAGGGACAGGGAGGCCTGGCATCTGCAGTCCAAGGGGTCATGAGGAGTCAGACATGACAGGGTGACTGAACAACAACTCAGTCGTGTCCAACTCTTTGTGACCCATGTACTATAGCCGGCCAGGCTCCTCTGTCCATGGGATTTCCTAGGCAAAAATACTGGAGTGGGTTGCCATTTCCTTCTCCAGGGGATCTTCTCGACCCAGGGATTGAACCCAGGTCTCCTGCATTACAGGCAGATTCTTTACCTTCTGAGCCACCAGAGAAGCTAAATCATATTTGGTCTAAGTAGTTTTTCAAAATATGTTGCTGAATTTGGTTTGCTAGTATTTTATTGAAGGTTTTGTGTCTATAACTCACAAAGGATATTGGTCTGTAGTTTTCTTGAAGTATCTTTGTCTGATTTTGGTATAGGGGCCTCATGGAATGAGTTGAAAAGTCACTAGTCCAGCCAAGAAAAATCGATTATTTGACCAAAGCTCTCCATTTCTCCTTTCATTTCCTCTAAAAGTATCTGATCATTAAGAAGATGGGAATAAATAGGCTAAATCATCTCTGAGTTAATCAGACGTCTTGAATTAATTTTATCTTTAGAAACCAAATTCTTCATTTTAAAAATGACTAAACATAAGCATTAAAAAACACAACCTGGAATTCTCAAGTAAGGGCAAGACAGATATTCAGTGGGAGAAGATGTTCCTATGTCTCCTAATTGGGAAAGGATACACATGGCCAAACAGAGCCCTCATTCCTGTGGAGCAACTGGCTTGAGTTGAAGGCAATTTGACAGAACTAATTGTTATTAATAAAAAATTATTGAAGAGCCTTATTACTCTTCTAGAAGGATTTGCATTTTTAAAAGAAGAAATGTTTTAAATCAAATGTAAGACAATGTTAAAGTGAGACTTTCTCTCAGATTTCAGCAGAGGCCCCAAATTGAAGATAAATGTACACTAGACTAATAACAAGAATAAATAACAGCTAAGGTAGGAAACTTCTTAGAACTGTCTGGAACTGAAAGAGGAGAGTAGAGTTTAGTAGAATAGAGTAGAGTGGAGACTGAAAGAGAACGTAGTGTTTTACTATTCTATCTCAAGGTCATAAAAAGGCTCTTGAGAAAGCATTGACTTGCAAAATGGGTTTATTCAGGAATAGCAAAAACTGTGATTTAAAACAGGCAATCAATGGCAAAAGAAAGACAAGTCCAGAGAACAAAGGAGAAGAATCTCTTTTATAGAGGAGAAGGGAGAGTGAAGAAGCTGGCTTAATACTCGGAACATTCAAGAAACTAAGATCATGGCATTCAGTCCTGTCACTTCATGGCAGATAGATGGGGAAACAATGGAAACTATGACAGACTTTATTTCCTTGAGGTCCAAAATCACTGCGGACAGTGACTGCAACCATGAAATTAAAGGACACTTGCTCCTTGGAAGAAAAGCTATGATAAACCTAGGCAGCGTTATTAAAAAGCAGAGACATTACTTTGCTGACAAAGGTCTCTGTAGTCAAAGATATGTTTTTTCCAGTAGTCATGTATGGATGTGAGTTAAGACCATAAAGAAGGCTGAGCACTGAAGAATTGATGCTTTTGAACCCTGGTGTTGGAGAAGACTCTTGAGAGTCCCTTGGACTGCAAGGAGATCAAATCCTAAAGGAAATCAATTCTAAAGGAAATCAACCCTGAATATTCATTGGAAGGACTGATGCTGAAGCTCCTATACTTTGACCACCTGATGGGAAGAGCAGACTCATTGGAAAAGACCCTTTTGCTGGGAAAGATTGAAGGCTGGAGGAGAAGGGGAGGACAGAGGATGAGATGGTTGGATGGCATCACCGACTCAATGGACATGAGTTTGAGCAAACCCTGGGAGATGGTGAAGGACCGTGCAGCCTGCGACTGTGGGGTTGCAGAGTCAGACAGGACTGAGTGACAACAACAAAGGGGGAGCTGGGCATGGCTTCTTGTCCATTGGAGGGAACCTGGAGTTGGAAGTGTAGTAGCTTCCCATTGGCTGGGTTGCTTCCAGACTGGGAGGAAGGTTTCCTTCCTTGTAGGCAGTTAGGTTGCGCCCTTCTTCTTGCTGGGTCTCCAATCAAGGGAGGGTGGGGCCCAGAACTATCCCTTCTGGCCTCCCAACTCTATCTGAAGTGAGGTTTCCGCGTGTTGATTTTCACACTTCTCACGCTGAGACCGGCCTGCAACCTTGCGCGCTGGACAGGCCCCACACTCTACCATCTAGACCCTGCTCCTGCAGGAGGCTCCACCAAAGCCGTCCCTCTAGGCGCCATTTGCCCTTCAGGCGGCTTCTCCTTGTGCCAAAAGTTCTCAGCCTCAGGGACCTAATGCTGGAAGTGCGGCGCGGCCTAGTTGGATGGGGCGGGGCTGGCAGAGAAGGCCAGCTGGTTGCGGGCTTGGGGGCGAGGCTGGGGCGGGGAGGGGCGAGGCTGGAGCGGGGAGGGGCGGGGCGGGGAGGGGCTGGGCACTGCGCTCTTTGACCTGAGCCTTCGCTGTCCAGGTCTTGGCTGGGAGGTTAGGTTGGCTGGAGCGTCCCTTGGAGTCTTTTTAAAAGGTAAATGTACCCCTAGAATGTTGCAATTTGGGGGGAGACTGGATCGAGCTCTGCTGCGTAGACATGACTGACCTTGGACTTCACCTGGGGCAGATGGGCAGCATTAGCATCCTAAGACCCTTCTGGGCCCCCAGGGCACAATCCTGAAGAATTTAATAAGGAAACTCCAGTGTTGTTATTTATACCTCCCTTGTTCCAGAGAAGACTTAAGATGGCTTCAGAGATTCTCAAGGTCATTTTGGACAGGTATGTACTTTTTTTCCTAAACTCTAGGCAGTGGCAGATTAAGCTTTAAATGAATAAAGCTTCATGTACCCACATCAGATTTTACAGTTTATTTCCTACATTAGTCAAATTTTAATTTTTTAATCTTGCCTTTCTTTTCTCTCATATTTAGCAGGCCCTGACAAACCATTTCTTATTCATTAAGTCTGAAATGGCAAACACACCCTCAAGGATATGTCTTTTGGTATATCTTAATCTTCAGGTCCCTTTATCTAGTCATGCATGAATAGATCATTTGCAGCAAATCCAAAAATCAGCATAAGGATGATTAAAAAAAGCAGAGGGACTAAACATGGCATCACCTACTCTTAGTTACAGAGTTGTTTTTTTTTTTTCCCCCAGTCTGTTTTTCTGAGCCTCTTTGGAGCAGAATCAGGGATCTGTAGAGGACAGAGAACAAACAATTGTGATTTTATCCCCATGGAGAGGGCAGAGAGCTGCTCCATAGGTGAGATTGTTGTAGCCATGGGTTCCAGGAACCTGGAACTCAGAAGGACAAACTCACTCGGAAGGACAATGCAGATAGTGGAGTGCAGTTTATTACACCGGTGGGCCCAAGGCAGAGTCTCCTCTTAACCAAGGACCCCAACCAATTTTTGTGAAAACCTTGTATACCCTAAGTGTACTTGATCAAACCCACTTCCCCAAATTCCTTGAAACTAGTCTGGACGAGGTAAAGAGAGATACGATCAAAGTTAACCCACGAGTCATGTGTCAGAAGCCTAGATAGTTAAACAGTAGACATTATAAACATAATGGAATTTATGACTTTGTTCTATTACAGAGATAATTAGCATATTCTTTTAGGCGATGGAGAGTCCAAGTACAAGTCCTGAGGCTCTTTTATTCGAGGGGATCTGGTTTTCCACTGGTATGCCATTTCTATAGACACCGGGCACTAAGTTCAGAGTCCATTGGGAGGGTGACCATGAGTGTAGCCTAATGTTTGCAGCCTGGCCTAAGATGGAGTCCAGCTCTGTCTATTTCCTCCTTCAAGGTGAGGATAGGCTTTGCAAGGGACGAGAGAGAGGATCAGAGGACAGAGTGGTAGGGAGAGAAGATACAAGTCATTGGGAGCCAGTTTGAAGCAAGTCTTGGCATGTTGGGGATGTGGGGATGATGGGAGGGTATTGGACTCATCTCTCAAATACTGTGAGGAAGCTTTGTGAGGAAATAGAGTTTTAAGAAATTTTTAAAAAATTTTACTGTGCTATATGAATTCAGTCTCTCTCTTTGGTGTAAGTTTGTTTCTAGACACTTAGGTAGATGTCTAAATTGTTCTTCAGATTTGAACATTAGTAACCCCCTTCACTGAAGGCTTGCCCCTCGGTCCTGCAGGATCAGAATGCTCTCTTTCATTATCTGGGCCACGATGCAAGGCTGTGTGTTCCCCTCACTCTGCTTTGGAGGAGAGCAAGTTTCAGGGAGAATCACAGTCAGGCAGAGTGGCCTGAACCAGCGCCTGTGGTCCTGCTTTTTTGTCCTCCTTCCTGCCTCACCCTATCTTTGTTTCTTTCTCTCTGTTCCCAAAACTAAAAATATTTTTTTGGTTGCAGTTGGTTTTTATTTTCATTTTTGCTTTTAAGTTAGAAAGCTCTCTCTTACCCCCCTCCCCCTTGCCTGGCCCCGCCCTTGCCCCCTCTGTGAACTGAAGTCACTCTCTTTTCTTGCGTCACCTGGTGCTCCCTGCCCGGTCCTGCTCTGGGCTCAGAGTCCAGCTGGGCAGCCACGGTCACTGGTCAGGGATCTACATGCCTTCCTCTGCACCTCCCTCATGAGTGCCATGCACATGTCGGTCTTAACTTCTTGGAAGAAGAGGTTGGAAGTTCATTCTACTTTATTTTTCTTTCTGGGTCTCAATTTTAAAGAGGCTTTAAAAGAAGAAAATCCTGAGTTTAGAGCCTTGGGTCTGTGGGAGGCAATTTCAGCAAAGTTAACACAAAGTCTTTTATTTTTTAATTGAGCAATCATTTTGCAAGGAGAAAATAACTACTTTTAAATCTGTGTTAGCAGTTCAAATTAAACAGTGCAAGGAGCATGCACATAGCAGTTAGAAAATATACATGTCTGAACTATCACTCTCTTAACTAAAAACAAAGCTGTAAAATTTTTTATTTTTCCAAATTTCACCCATGAGTTTATCTTTTGACATGGACAAAATGTGGGTATCTAACAATACACCTTTGTGGTGAGTTCCTTTGTTGTCAGAATGTCCTAACCAACCATCGTGTCAATACTGGGCATCCAAGGACGCCTGCTAGAGGCAAGTCCACTTACTTCTCTCTGTGCAGAAACTGGGGGAGGAGAATGAGATGTGATCTCAGGGCACAGCTGTAACACACCTGTTGATATCATGTCAGTTTCACCAAGAACCCAGGAAGCCTGGGAGACCTTTGATCAGCCGCAGATCGGTGCTGGAGCCAAAGTTCCATCTTTCAACCCTGCCCGCCCCTCTGAGCACCAGGGTCAGCAGCAGGTAGGACCCGTGCTCCCTTCTAGGAAAGCAGTTAATAGGGATCCCACTTCCTGTCTCATGCTCCTTGGCTAGACTCCTGGCTGTGAGTGGAGATGGTCAGAGGCTGATGCTGGTGAAAGGAGTTACAGAACAAGGGGCAGAGCCCAGGGACAGCGTGAGCTCCTGAATCTGCCCAACGCTCCCACCCTCTGCTATGGCCATCCCTCCCCACTTCGACTCTCATCTCTTCTCCTTTGGAGAGGCCACGAGTCATGTGGATGGTCTTGGATCTTCACTATGTATACCCACTGACAGTAATGGCATGATGGATGTGTGTTATTGTTCCATAACCAACTTGAAGCAGGCAGGAATTGAGCCTGCTCTCTGTAAAACTAAAGTCTTATCCTTAATGAAGCTCTTTTAATCTTTTACTCAAAGTCCAAGAAGTAACACAAGTTTTTTTTTTAGCCAATTGTTCTCTGAACTTTGAACACATTTTAAACATTTTTAGCCAAGTTTGTGACCCAAAGATAAAATGCACTCATTAGCCTCAACTCTTCAAAGCAGCTGGTTTTCTTTTCGGAAGAAAGCTATAAAATCTTAAAAAAAAAAATCTTAGTTTAAATTAGGAACAAGGAACATAAGACATTATTTAATTTGTTTGACAGACAATAACAAATATCTTTTACTTTCACAGTAAAAAAAAAAATCAGTTAGTTACTGCAGCTGCTATGGCCAAAGGGCAGAAATAAAGACCCACGTCCAATAGGAGGAACGTGGGCCTGATGGGGTGTTGGTACCTTCAGAGTCCCGGTCTGTTGTGGTTCAGACTTTACAGGAATTCATCCAGGAAATAATTCCAGTCTTATAGTTCAGGAAATCTAAAGAATAGTAGAAGAGTATACAGGTTGCTCTCTTGAAAACTCTCTGACAGCAGAAATTGCATCTATCTTTCTGTAGGCCATGGGTGATCAGGACCTACCTGGAGTTCTGGTGTCTGATCTTGAAGGACCACATGGCATATGTGAAGATCATGTTGAAGACCTGAAGAGACACTTTAATCTCATTACCATGCAAGACTTTTTGGAAAATAAAGCACAGCTGGGTCCCAAGATCCAAGCTGTATACATCTGGGGCGGAAGGCCGGCCGTCAGCCAGGAGCTCCTGTGCAGCCTGCCCTCCTTGAAGATCGTGGCCAGTGCAGGGGCAGGGTTGGACCATCTGGACCTAGGGCTCGTGGCCAGCTTTGGCGTGAAGGTGGCCAACACACCACATGCTGTCTCCAGCCCCACGGCAGACCTGGGGATGGCCTTGCTGCTTGCCGCAGCTCGGAGAGTTGTGGAAGGTAAACAGCCAGGAGATGCTGGTTTTCCAGATTAGATGACGGATGTTTAATATCACACCTGATAAAGCCCTGGTCTCTTCACACTGCGTCCAGGACTCTGTGGCCCTGGGGTGGGAGCCAGTCTTGGTTGCTACAGCCTGGCCAGGGCCGGTCTCAGCCCCTGCACACATGCAGTCCACATGGTCTGTCTGAGCACTGTCTTTTCCTCCACCACATTCTACTCACTGTGCCATGGGGGTACCCATACATGTGAGGTAATTTCAGCACCACTATGGAAACACCCCGGGGTGATCCATTGGCCAGTCAGCCTGCTACCCTCCATGAAGGCCCACACATGAGTAGGTGAGACCCCACCTCTCCACACACTGGACATCACTGGGAGTGTCCTGGGAAGGACAGTGCAGCCGTTCAGCACTTGGCTGTCATCCTGGTGGAGCTCTGGGGTGAAGGGGCTTGAGGAGAGGAGGCAAAAACCAGGCTGGTTCTCTTCTGATTGCTGGTTCACACGTGCACACTCACACACACATACGCACTTGCATATGCACATAAACCATATAGAAACACATGCAGTCACATACACGTACATGTAGTAAAAAACATACAGACACACACACCAGAACCAACAAATTTTAACCACAAATCTTCCCTTAATGTGAAAGAAGTTGCTCGTTTAAAGCATCATGCCAGGAGGCTTGGGTTTGTGATGAGGAAACTGCTGTCCCATCCATCCTTCCTGCAGAAACATTTTGCTGTTAGATAGACATGCCTGAGTGCGCAGGGTCCATCTCGGGCTTCCTTCAACCTCATCTCTGTCAGGAGGTCCCGTGAGGGTTGTGGGGATTCTGTGTATGGTGCTGTCCACACTGCCCACTCTGCACCTTGTTTATTTTAGGTCATCAGTTGGCTGTTTCACCACATACAGAGAACTTTCCTACAGACTATATGGGTCAAGAAGTGACAGGGGCCACTCTGGGAATTATCGGCATGGGCAGCATTGGCTATAAGATTGCTCAAAGGGCCAGAGCATTTGAAATGAAGATTGTCTATCACAATAGGAAACGCAGGTAAAATTCAGAAAATAGACTTGAAATTAACTGAGCAGAACTTACATCATCACTGCCTTCAGTATGGCTTTGATATATTATTTCTTCACTTTTTATTTGATTCCCTTATTCTGTCTCCAGAAAGCAGGGTTGATGATCAAAGAATGGATTGTAGCATTTTTATGATTCCCTAAAAATGTGGCAGGTAAGCTTCTCTTCATGGAAGAAATTTCACCAGAGAAAAGAGATTGGCTCACCTACAATTATGTGCTTTTTAAATTTGTAAGCGGATTCTTTCTGACCATGGGAGATGCTGCCCACATTTAATACACATGACACAAGGGCACAGGGCTTCCCCCAGCAGCGTTCGGTCTGAAACCGTCTTCCTCATACTCCATGAGCAGCATTTGGCCCAGCGCCCAGTCTTTTGATTCTGTCTCAGACCTGCCTGTTTGCCCTCACTTCACTGATGCCTCCTGCCTACGCCCTGGCTTTTCTCACCTGCATTCCACTCTGATGCAGAGGCCAGGGCTCTTCGGGGACAGGCATGTGATACGAGCAGGGCCTTCATAGTGGCTGGGTGTGCTGGCCGTTCCTTTCCTCCAGGCGGTCCCCTGGCCAAGATGTGTAGAAAGAATCCATACAGTTTTGTATTGCATATTTGTAGGGCAGGAGTGGCTACCAAGGCCGCTGAGCCCTCCTGGAGCTTGGCGTTTCTGTTGAGTAATCAGCTGCCTGGGGTGGGCAGAGCAGAAGCTAGGATTGAACCCAAAACAGCACACAAGCTGCCTGCACCAGAACCTTGGGGCCTTGCTCTCTGTTGAACACATGGCACTCCCGACCCTCTCCCATTTTGTTGTTTATTTTCTGGAGTTTCTGACGTGTTTGCCTATATCCAGCAGTGTCTCATGTCACTGAAAGCATGTCTGACACCATCGGCTGTACCAGCCTCTGGGGGCTCAGAGCTGAGTGAGAGGAAGCTCCTGTCCACAAGAGGCTTGCAGTCTGGTGTGAAATGCCACAGACACAGGGCTCAGAGCACCCAGAGATGCAGGTTTCCATGGGTAAGCCCTGAGCTCTGGGTCCAGCCACCTCTGAACCCACATGGGGTCTGGCCCCATGGGGGACATACTGAGCATACTGAGGGACTCTGCAGCCCTCTCAGAAACTCCCTCCTGGGGCAAACGGATGAATTTCTAAGCAGAGAACATGGTCTTCTCCCTTGTTCCCTTCATAGAAAATTGGAGGAGGAGGAAGCTGTTGGGGCCATTTACTGTGAGAGGCTGGATGACCTGCTTCAGCGGTCGGACTTTGTGATGTTGGCTGTGAGCTTGACGCCACAGACCCAGGGCCTGATCGGGAAGCGGGAGCTGAGATTAATGAAGCCCACCGCCATCCTTGTCAACATCGGCAGAGGTACCCGCTCCAGCTGTATGTGGGCTGGAGGGCTGTGCAGGAGGACCCCCAGCCCTGGCCACTCTCTCATTTCCAGTCAACCTTTTCCCTGAATGGTCTTAAAAATCCGCTAGACTTGTGGATGGTGTGTTAAAGGGATTATACTTTATATTTACAAATATTTCTGATTTTTATCTTCACATCATTTTGAGCCTCAAATTAGTAACATAAAGAATGAGAATGCTGAACCTCTGTGGGAGTTTCATATCTCAGTGTGGGCATCTCCTTGGGTAGGGCCATCACAATTTGACTGTCCACATGTTATCAAGCGAAAGTTACAGGGATGAATTTTCTGAGCCTCACTTAAGTCTGGTTATTTGACATTAGTGTAGAGCTTTGTGTGTCTGTGTACAGGAAGCCATAGGTCCTGTGTTGTAACTAAGTTTTCTGGAGCATTTGTAAAGGAGAAAACTGGCTCCTCAATGCTGGGGACCTGAGCACGTGTGAGGATCGGTGCTGGCATCACACCTGCTGGTGACTTGCCTTTGGGGTTGGGGGCCAGAGGACATGTGAGACCTGGCACTACCAGCAGCTACCTGGATCTCTCATCCGTAAAACCCAGAGAACAGTGCTTGCCGTGAAATCCCACAGGGCCAAGCTAGTGTGCTTGAAGGTTTTGAAAATTTATACCCTGTTGACAAGCAGGAAGGACCAGTGCATTTTGTACTTTTGGTGATGTCAGAGGTTGGAGACAAAGATTCTAGAAAAGCAAACACCCTAGGAAGGGCTTGGAGCTAGCACTCACAGGCTGGGTGCTGTGTCTTGACCATGGGGCAGCTCAGCCCACCAGTGGGAAGGGGGACTTCTCTGCTTGAGGGAAAGGGCCTCCTCAGCACTGTTCAAGCAGGCCCTGCTATTTCACATTTGAAATGCAGTTATGGTTCATGTTTGTGGCTGCTTGGTTTTTTGGCCTGTATATAAAACTATTATCTGGGGGCTGTTTCCTGGAATCCTCTGGTGGTTGGGAAGTGGTATGGTGAAGTGGCAGGGCCCAGGCTCAGGGCCAGACAGACCTGGGCTCAGATCTGGGTGGATGTGTTAGAAGTATGTGACTTCAGCTGAGTATGTCACCTGTAAAATGAGTATTGTCTTCTGCTGGGTAAGCAGAGTCAGTGAGAAGCATCTGTGAAGGGCTTAGTGCACTGCCTGGCACATGGCAGGCTCTCAGTGTCTGAGAATAGATTGGCAGAATGAAGTTCACGTGCTTTTTGTCAAACCTCTGACAAGATCAAGATGTGTTTCAGTGTGACCAGAGAGCACTGCCTAACTTGGGCCTACAGAGGAGGGGTCTCGTCCACCCAGGTCTGCTAGTTGATCAAGACGCCCTGGTGGAAGCCCTTCAGACCGGGCTCATTAAGGCGGCAGCGCTGGATGTGACGTACCCAGAGCCCCTGCCCAGGTAAGGAAGCCGGACAGGACCTACAGTTCTCTCCCTCCGGTTGGGAGAGGCCTCAGACAGCTGCTGCTTTTGACTTCTGCAGCCACATTGAACCGCATGTTGCAGTCACATAGGGTCTTGGCCTTGGAGCATGCCCCTGGTGACCTGTCCATTTCTGCAGCGGGTCAGACCTCTGCTTTAGCACCTCCACAGACAGGGCCCTCAGGGCACTGGGGCCTCAGACCCCATGGATGGAGAACGCACAGAATAGTCTTTCTCCGGTTGAGCCAAATAGTCCTCCCTTTACCCATTGACCCTGGTTTGCCCCCTGGAGCATCAGAGACTAACTTTGATGATTCTTCTCTTTACAAACCTTCAGATAACCACCACATTTCACCATAGTCTTTTTTTTTTTTTTAGGCTAAATATCTTCATATCCTTCACTTGTAGCCTAAATGATGTCATTTCCAGACACATTGTCCTTATTATTGCCTTCCAGTCCTTTGAAAATACTCTGCTGAGGACTGCGCATAGTATTCATGTTGTGGCCTGACCACTGCAGAGAAGTTACACAGAGGTTGTGTTAGCAGCATGTTTCCTCATAGCCTCGTTGCACCTTAACTCATTAAGTTTTTTAGTCAGCTAAAGTTGAAATTGCTATTCTCTCAAGTTTTTTTTTAAAGTTTATGCGTGAAATTTTACATTTATTTGCATTTAATTTCATTTGCTTGTGTGTTGACCGTGTGATCCAGCCTAGTGAGATTGGCGTTTTAATTCTCTTATTTATTTTGAATCTTGATGCTGTCATCTGTTAAACCAGCTATTCCTAACTTTGATTTCCATCCAGTAAGCAAATTACTGTCAGATGAATGTTTTGACCAAATTTGATATCTAAGTTTATCAAGATTGGCCGTAGAAATTAGGCATATCTGAGAAAAACAATAATTTATTGAGAACAGTTTCTCAAAATGTGGTCTGGAGACCATTTTAAGGGGTCTATGAAGTCAAAACTATTTTTCTTTTTAAAGGTCTAATTGGCTTCATTTAATAATTCATGAATCATAGCCTCCAATTGAAATAAATTTATATTAAAAAAATAAAAAATAGGAAAAGCAAAAAAAAAAACAACATGAATCAGACAGCGTCCTATCTAGAAAGAAACAGAAGTTTCCACAGCATAACTGTTTTCCTGATGCATAAGCAGTTGTTCATTTCCTCTCATGTTTTCTTACAAGAGCACAGCAGGGTTTCCTCAGAATGTGTGATGACATCATCACCCAGACAGTTAATGAAGTGTATGACTGTATTACATTGTTTTCAGTTTTAATTTCTAATACAATAAATGTTGATAGACATAATCCTCATAAACACATGTTCTTTGGGGTTCTCAATTTTTAAGAGTATAAAGGTCAAGTAAGCAAGCCACTCAGTTCAGTCCCTCAGTCATGTCCGACTCTCTGCAACCCCCATGGACTGCAGCACACCAAGCTTCCCTGTCCACCACCAGCTCCTTGAGCTTACTCAAACATTGAGTTGGTGATGCCATCCAACCATCTCTTCCTCTATCATCCCCTTCAGTCTTTCCCAGCATCAGGGTCTTTTCCAATGAGTCAGTTCTTCACCTCAGGTGGCCAAAGGATTGGAGTTTCAGCTTCATCATCAGTCCTTCCAATGAATATTCAGGACTGTGTTCCTTTAGGATTGACTGGTTCAATCTCCTTGCAGTCCAAAGGACTCTCAAGAGTCTTCTCCAACACCATAGTTCAAAAGCATTAATTCTTTGGCACTTAGCTTTCTTTATGGTCCAGCTCTCACATCCATACACGACTACTGGAAAAACCATAGCTTGGACTAGATGGACCTTTGTCAGCAACATAATGTCTCTGCTTTTTAATATGCTGTCTAGGTTAGTCATAGCTTTTCTTTCAAGGAGCAAGTGTCTTTTAATTTCATGGCTTCAGTCACCATCTGCAGTGATTTTGGAGCCCAAGAAAATAGTCTGTCACTGTTTCCATTGTTTCCCCACCTGTTTGCCATGAAGGGATGGGACTGGATGTCATGAGCTTAGTTTTTTGAATGTTGAGCTTTAAGCCAACTTTTTCACTCTCCTCTTTCACTTTCATCAAGAGGCTCTTTAGAAGAGAGCCACTAATCTAGAACAAAAAATAATTTAAATAAAGAAGGATGAATATTTTAGACAGTTGCCAACTTACTCAAAACAGAAGTCATGCGATCACCCCTGTTGACTAACCTGCTAAAAAGAGCTTTTCCTTACAAGTCACGGGGCAAATACCAGTGTTGTATCCCAAAGCTTAGTTTATCCTAATAGGTGATGTACTCCCAGTGTCCCACGTGAAATCATTTTTGTTAAAGCTCTTTTGCCAAGGTATTTATCAGATACGTTTGAGTTTTCATCTTTTTCAGGGAGACATTTTGATGCCGCTCACTGTGAAAAAAAATAAAAAGTAGGAAATCTTGGGTTATTTAGTCATACTACATAAGTATTTTTTACTTTACAAAAGGATTTACTACAAATTATTTTAAAAAGTTTCATTTGCCAGTAGTGCCAGGGGTCCCCAAGACTACCTTCAGTTTTAATGATTGTCTGGAAAGACGTGCAGAACGCAGAAAAGCTTTTATACTCACAGTTACAGTTTATTACAGTGAAAAGACATAAGTTTAAAATCAGCAAAGGCAGAAAACTTCTAGAGTGGAGTCCAGGAGACCCAGGCTTGTCCTCCAAGCAGAGTTGTGTGGACAGTGCCTATACCTCCAGCAGTGATGCATGACAACATACATTATTTCCATCCAGGGAAGCTCACTGAGTGTTGTATCTGGACTCAGTCATGTCGGCATGGAGTACCCACTTGTCTGACACTTACTTCTTAGTCTCCAGCCCCTACAGAGGTCAAACTGATAGAGACTGGCCAAGAGCTCTAGGCAAACAAAAACAGGCATTCACCACAAATTAAACCACTGGCAACAACTCTCTGGCTTTGTCCAAGACCCCAAGGATCAGATACTCTTACCAGGCAGTATATCTGAAGGGCTCATGGGTTATCTTCCAGAGCCAGTCAAAGGCCAGACTTGTCTTTGGAATGTGCAGAATTCAAGAACTCCAAACCTGCCTGCTGAGTTAATTCTTTATTACATAGGCCACCCCTGTGGCCCTTCAGTTCAGTTACTCAGTTGTGTCTGACTCTGCGACCCCATGGACTGCAAGGCCCTTGGCCTAGGCTGTCTCACAGCAAAATGATATTTATTGGAGTATCTACATTTATTACAGTGTTTATATATGCAGGTTCAGCAATAGTATTGCTGTTAGACTATGCGTGACATTTGAAGGAGTCACTGTGGGGCAGGGATAAGATTTAAAGAAACAACTAACCCATTGTATTTTTTTATTTTTTGATTACTTGTTGCCCTCAACCTCTTCATCTACCACTATTTGTATGTTATGATGAACTCATGTAGCACTATTTAGTATATAAAGTTAGGTGATATTTAGCGAAATCCAGTAATTCCTCAGGCCAGTCATTTCCCATTGATCATCAATGTCAGTATTATCATCTGACTTACTTTCATGAGGTAGTTAAATCTTGCCAACAGTGCCAGTGTTACAGCATATTGCTATACATTTATGGTACAGTGCAGTTTAATTACATAAGTCAATAACAATTGCAGAGGTATTTGCTATGCCTTCTCACAACACAAATGTCTCTTGCCTGTACATTCAGATATTCTTATGGGCAGGTGTTGGGTTCCAAGTCCGCTGGGACAAAGCATCACCCTGTCTCATACCCTCGTACCTAGACTGTTTTCCATTGTGTGCTGTTATATAGTAGGGCCCACCTGCTTCATAGAGGGGAACACAAGTGTTTTTCAGAATAGTCCTATCCCTGGTAACTGTACCACACAATACGTCTTACTTCAATCAGTCCTGGAGGTGAGGGTGGTTGCACTGCATTGGCATAAATTACAGGTGCTCTTGAGAACTTCCACAGGTTTGGGGGTCCTTAGGATTCCCAAGGGTGTGCCCCTTGAGCCTCAGTAGCTATTGGGCGGGGAGGAATCACTGCCATGTGGCTACTTTGGCCTCTGTCTGTATTAAAATAAAGAGGCTCTGTTGGGCCAGGTGACAGCACTTTTCCAATCCTGAGTTATAATATTATCCATCATTATGCTTGAGTCTGCCTGACCAACTTCACTAAAACCTTATCTTTCCAGGCTGTCTCCCATTCTGTGCCTTCTTCCTGGAAGAGAGCTCCCTCTAACCTGCTAATCCTAGTTAAGAAATCTTTTCCCTCTGAATGCCATTCCCATTAAAGGTGCATTCATCTTGACCCATCATGCCTGAATCAGCACCCCAAGGCCCTTTCTTATCTTGCGGGTCACTGTCATTTAACCCATCATGAATGTTCTGCAATTGTGAGCTAATGGCCTGGGTGCAGTTAGGATATGTTATTTTACATCCAGTAATGTTGGGTCACCCAAACCAGGGTTAAATGAGCAGTGATCATCTAGCGTACATCTAGGTATCATCTCAGTACATCATGAGGCCTCCCACAGCCTTCCCCATCTCAGTGGGGATGTGAAACCAGAATATGAAGTTAAAGAAACCAAATGACTCTGTTTTCCTCCATTAATCTGTATTTCAGAGATCATCCTTTATTGGAGTTGAAGAACATCATTCTGACACCTCACATTGGAAGTGCAACTCATCAAGCAAGACGACAGATAATGGAAAATTTGGTTGAAAGCATCCTGGCTTCTTTCAGTGGCCTTCCTATTCCTAACGAAGTGCTGCTTAAATGATTTATGTGAGTTAAGCATTCAGTGGGATGGAAACAGCAGATTAAATGGGAAAGAAACACTTTTGTATACTCTATGTTTGAGTCCATTATATAGATTGCATTAATACTACTTAGATGAAAAACTTAAGGACTAGTCATAATACTTAATCACCTGTTGAAAGTTTGCTAAATGCTTTTCTCACATGCTCACCTCATCCTCAAGGCAGCTGTAAGAGGGAAGTTGTGTTACCATTCGTGATAAAACTGAGCACAGGGAATTACTTGTGCACAGTGCAAAAGCCTGCACTCGGTCTATAGGTTTCCCAGTGAGTTGTGCTGCGATAAATTCTGGTAAATTGATTGGATTACATAGTCCTCCCTGACAGTCTGATCACTATTTCAGTCATTCAAAAAAAGGATAATTGGGCACCTTCGATGTGCCAAGTCCCCACTCAAGGGTTTACTTACTAGTAGGGGAGAAGACCAAGCAGTGCCAGGAGGTCTGTCTGAGCGGGAGCAAAGGAGCGGGGAGAGAGTGCCTAGTGCGGAATTACCAGGGGTGACCTTGAAGAGGCGTCTGGGGTGAGGATGCCTCCTTTCTGCAGCAGTTTGGAAGCTGTTTTTCTCCTCCACATAGACTGACGAGCAGGTGTCAAAGGAAGTGAGCAAACGAATTAGTAGCATAGAGAGGAAGGAACTTGATCCTTCCTAGTTGTGCCAGCAGCAGGAGCTCTGCTCCAGGCCGCCGGCTTTTCATTTAAACCACCGAGTGAAGACGGACCTTACTTCCCTGCTCCTCATTTGATGTTCTGTAGCAAGGGAGTTGCAACGCCCCCGTCTCTGTTAGCTCCGTGCGTGTGCATAAAGTGTATTCCTCGCTCTGCAGTCTCCGCCTCCGGGTGTTTTGCGCGCTTCCCCAGCAGCAAAGTCCAGCTAACGCGGCACTCGATGGAAGAACAGCGGGGTCGTGGCTCGTCTGCTCCTCAGGTTATGTCGTGGCGCTCCGCTCAGCACCTTGATATCTGGCCCCACCCACAGGCGCCCCGCCCAACCTACGGTGCACGGTCCCCCACCCGGCCCGGCCCACTCGCCTAACGACGCGTGACTGCACACGCCTGCTCACGCTCAGCCCCGCCCCTCCCCGCAAGTGCCTCCGCTCGGCCGCCTCAGAGCCCGTCTACTTGTCCCCAGATACCGCCGCGCCCTTGCGCCCCGCCCAGTCTCCCGGTGACTATCAGCATGCCCAGCACTTGGCCCAGAGCCTCTTCACTGGTTCCCCTAACGCGTCTTCCCGCCCCACGTCGCCTCAAAGCCTTACGTCGCCCCGCCCCGAGTGGTGACGCTCCACGTCTCCGTAGTAACGCCAGTCAGCCAGTCTACATAGCCCCGCCCTATACATCGCCCAGTCTCGCTTCGCCCCGCCCCACGTCTCCCCTTCCATTTCGCTCCACGACACGTCACAGTTACCGTCACCGAGCCCAGCGTCGCTCGCCTGAGTGTCTCCTTGGCAACGTCGCCCCGCCCACGCCAAATTACGTCAGCGTTGCAACGCGTCTCGCGACTCCGTCTCCTTGGCAACGACGCTCCGCCCACGCCTCTTTAACGTAGTTCCGCCCCCACGTCGCCCCGCCCCGTATCGCTCCGCCCCACGTCTCCTGGGCAACGACGCCCCACCGACTTCTCGTCATATAGCCCCGCCTACACTCGCTCGGCCCCGTGCTCTCCTCTCCCCGTCTCCTTGGCAACGTTACCCCACCCACACCCACGCCCCGTCAAAGTATCCTACCGCGCACAGCGCACCGCTCAGCGTCGCTCCGCTCTACGTCTCCGTGGCAACGTCACCTTTGCCCACGCCGCGCAAACGTAGCCCCGCCCCACACGTCGCCCCGCCCCGCTTCCCTCCGCTGTACTTCTCCTGGGGCCCCGCCCATTCCCTGCTCACGGCCCCGCCGCGTTTGTCTTCCTGCCGACGTCTCCCCGCCAAGGTCTCCCCCTCTGGCTTTGCCCCGCCCCACGTCTCCTTGTCACCGTCGCCCCGCCTTGCGTCGCCATTTGTCCGTAGTCGCTGAGCAAACATGTGGGCCGCTCTCAGGTGGCGGCCGGGGCTCCATCTGGGGCTCCTGAGTGGTGTCCGAGGTCTGCACAGCTCGCCTGTGTCCTGTGGCAAGAACCTACTCAAGAAATTTGCTTCGAAAACCAAGTAATGTTCCCGAGTGGGGTGGAGGGCGTTGGGCGGTGGCCCGGGCCGGGGTCCTCAAGGGTGGGGGCTCCGCCTGGGCGCTAGCTGGCGCCCGAGCGCGCAGCCAAGTCTGTGAGCGTAGTCTCCGCGGGTGAAAGTCCACCCGTCACGGCTGCCGTTTGCGGTTTTTCCACCCTGCCTTTTTTCTGTACTTTACTACACAACTGTAGTTGTGATGATTTTAAGTCTGCTAAAAGCAAAGTGAACTTTTAAAGCCAAGTGATGTTTACATTCCACCATGGGTCCGAGGTTTCAAATCGTCGGATTCAACCAACCTTGGATTGAAAATGTTCAGAAGAAATTCCACGAAGTTCTAAAAAACAGAACCTGAACTTGCCTTGCTGGCAACTGTTTTGGTAGTATTTACATGGTATTAGGTATGGTAAGTAACCTGGCGATGACTTAGTGTGTCCGGGAGGATGCGCGGAGTTTATGAGCAAACACAACGCGTTGGGCATCCTCGAGTTTTGGTGTTTGTGGGATCTTGGAAGCAGTTCCTTACAGACACCGAGGGATGGTGATTCTTGTTATTAGAAGCGTTTTTACGGGAGAGCAGTTTCATCACAGGGAAATAAGAAAAATATGTAAGAATTGCCTTTCCACCTTAATGCTTTCTCTGTGAGGTTAATTTGAGGAATTAAAAAAATAGGATATGTTTTGCTGTGATAAGAGATAAGTATAATAAATTATGTTAATTTCCACATCATTTTGATTCTATTGTAGATATGTGTAAGTGTATATATGTATATGTTTTGTTTTAATACACTTTAAAAAAGTTTTAGATTGGCAAAGATGAGTAGAGTTCCCACATGAGCACAGTTTCCCCTATATTAATCTCTTATATTGGTTTGGCATATGTGTTACAGTCGATGAACCAGCACTGATACATTATTATTAACTAAAGTCTGAGCTTTATGCACCTTTCCTTCGTTTTCTGCTGTCCTTTTTCTGTTTCGGTATCCTATCCAGGGACATCTTTTTAGGTTCCTCTTCACCTGTGTCAGTTTCTCCAACTGTTGGTGCTTGATGACCTCCACAGTTTGAGGAGCACTGGTTAGATATTTGTAGAATACCTCTCTGTTGGTACTGGTGTGATGATTTTCTCTTGATTATACTGGGGTCTTGGTTTGGGGGGAAGATGATACATGTAAAGTGACATTTTCATCACATCATCACACCATATGAACACATACATGATGTTTATCCCTGTTGATGCTGGTCTTGATCACTGACTAGGGTCCTTTGTGTCTGTCAAGTTTATCCACTTGAGGTAAAGTTACCTCCCCCGCTCTGATTCCGTGCTGTCATCTTTGCAGGGAAGTCACTGTATGCCGCTCACACATAAGGAGTAGTGTGAGTTAGGTTCATGAATTATTGAGACTTTTGATGGAACATGTGTCTCTTTTTCTCCATTTGTTAATTCCTATCAGTAT
Organism: Cervus canadensis; assembly: GCF_019320065.1. NCBI lineage: Eukaryota > Metazoa > Chordata > Mammalia > Artiodactyla > Cervidae > Cervus > Cervus canadensis. Next base: position 17,466,700 of record NC_057408.1, on the reverse strand, counting down.
GCACCCATGGGTTAGAACCCATTACTACTTAATTTTGCTCCAGTTGTTCCAGCTTTGACCATTGGTAGCTCTTTCAGGTGGCTTCTGTGTTCCTTTGACATACTTCATTGTTAGGGGTTTTGAAGTAGTTTTTATTTTATTTTATTTATTTATTGGTTGTACTGGGTCTTTGTTGCTGCCCACAGGCTTTCTTTAGTTGTGGGGAGAGGGGGCTACTCTCTAGCTGCAGTGAGCAGCTTCTCATTGCAGGGCACAGGCTCTAGGACCTGTGGGCTCAGTAGCTTAGTTGCTCTGTGGCATGTGGGATCTTCCAGGATCAGGGATCAAACCTGTGTCCCCTGTGTTGGCAGGCAGATTCTTAACCAGTAGACTACCGGGGAAACCCTTGAAGTAGTTTTTTACGTTTAAAGAAATTTATTAGCATTTCTTTACTTTATGGCACTACAGAATGCCTCAGCACTAGAACCAGCCATTTCTCCAAGGAGCTCTGCCTGGTTCCTTCACTGGACACTGGCATCAGAACCATGATCTGGAGCTGAGTATGTCATTGCTACTGGGGTATTTGTCTTTTATACCCATTCAGCTGACAAAGTGAAAACAATATGTGTTCAGGTTAAGTCAGGGGTGTATGCTTATCTATAAATGTTTCTCCATGTCACCACCTGTAGCTGTAAAAAGTGGAACTTGAGTTCCTGCTGACCTCCATCTCTAATCTGCTGGCGCCTGGATGGTCCTCACCCCCCTCCCTTGCTTGTCTGCAGCAGTCAGGAGACTGGCTCTCCCATCCGCCTTCTGCTGACCTAGCTGTCAGTGTGTGAGGGTGTCAGTTGTTAACCAGATCCCAGGCAGCAGCTTTGTTGAGTAGGAAATGTGTGCGGTAGGTGTGTTTTTAAGATCCCCTTTCTCCATCTTTAGGACTAGAAGTAGACTTAGGTAAAACTTGGAGCTGAATTAAAACTGCCTTCCGTCCCTCCCTGAAAACCCATGCTGCTGTCAGGTGGATATCTAAATCTTTTAGAACCCCAGGAACTTAGTCTGTATGTCCAGGCTTAGCCCTTTAGAAACAGCTGTGATATCATAACCTGCGGTTAGCATTTATAACTGTTTCTTACCCAGCTTGCCATTGTATCCAGCAGAGTTCTCACTTTCTTCTACAGGAAGAAGTTCTGGTATGAAGGTCCTTCCTTGGGCTCTCACTTGGTAAGTAGGAGGAGCAGTGACGAGCACTTTGGGATCTCGGAGGGCAGGAGGCCCTGCCCCGGGCAGCACTCCAGCCTGTGGGCCGTCTGCATCAGTACGGGAGGGAGCAGGGTCTGCAGGGGTGAGCCTGCGTACGTACGCTGCTAACGTGGGGATTTGACCTTTAAAAAAATTACACCACAGTTTTCCAGAATGTCGTATCTGTTACCAGATTCTAACATGGTGACATCCATTCAGGTTGTGTGTGTGTGTGTGTAACACAGATATGTATAGGTATGCAGGCACTCCTTGTGTTGCATTTCCTACATACTTTTTACGGATTGAGGTCTGTGGTATCCCTGCTTTGGCAGGTCAGCGTCAGCATGTTTTAGCAAAAAAGTGTTTTCAGTTAAGGCGTGTATATTGTCTTTAGATACACTGCTACTGCACACTTAATAGACTACACTATAGTGCAGACATAACTTATATGCTTCGGGAATCCAGAAAATTCATGTGACTCATTGTATTGTGATATCTGCTTTATTGTAATACTCTGGAAGGTAATATTGTAATAGTCTGTAAAAGTCTGTAATAGTCTGCAGTATTTCTGAAATATATTGTATGTGTATCATGGAAGTGTATGTAACGAATGGTTCCTTTTAGAAAAAAAAAAAAACTGTGAAAAAAAAAAAAAGAAAAAAAAAAAAACTGTGTATACTAGAAACCTCCTACTTCACTGAGTACACTAAAGCCTTTGGCTGTGTGGATCACAACAAACTGGTTAAAGAGATGGGACCACCTTACCTGCCTCCTGAGAAATCTGCGTGCACATCAAGAAGCAGCAGTTAGAACTGGACAAGGAATAACAAACTGGTTCCAAATTGGGAAAGGAGTACATCAAGGCTGTATATTGTCACCTTGCTTATTTACCTTCTATACAGAGTACATCATGCGAAATGCCAGGCTGGATGAAGCACAAGCTGGAATCAAGATTGGTAGGAGAAATATCAATAACCTCAGATATACAGATGACACCACCCTTATGGCAGAAAGCAAAGAGGAACTAAAGAGCTTCTTGATGAAAGTGAAAGAGTAGAGTAAAAAAGCTGGCTTAAAACTCAACATTCAAAAAAAGATCATGGCATCTGGTCTCATCACTTCATGGCAAATAGATGGGGAAACAGTGACAGACTTTATTTTTGGGGGCTCAAAAATAACTGCAGATGGTGATTGCAGCCATGAAATTAAAAGATGCTTGCTCCTTGGAAGAAAAGCTATGACAAACCTAGACAGCATATTAAAAAGCATAGACATTACTTTGCCAACAAAGGTCAGTGTAGTCAAAGCTATGGTTTTTCCAATAGTTGTGTATGGATGTGAGAGCTGGACTGTAAAGAAAGCTGAGCACCGAAGAATTGATGCCTTTGAACTGTGGTGTTGGATAAGACTCTTCAGAGTCCCTTGGACTGCAAGGAGATCCAACCAGTCCATCCTAAAGGAGATAAGTCCTGAGTATTAATTGAAAGGACTGAATCTGACACTTCAATACTTTGGCCACGTGATGTGAAGAACCGACTCATTGGAAAAGACCCTGATGATGGGAAAGACTGAAGGCAGGAGGAGAAGGGAACGAGAGGATGAGGTTGTTGGATGGCATCACCGACTTGATGATTGAGTGAGCTTGAGGAATTGGTGGTGTACAGGGAAGCTTGGCGTGCTGCAGTCCATGGGGGTTGCAGAGTCGGACACAACTGAGCAACTGAACTGATACTGGAAACCACTGAATTGTACGTTTTAAGAGGGAGAATTTTATGGTATGTGGATTACATTTCACTAAGAATTTTCTTGGAAATATATATGTACTTGACCTGCTTTTAATTTTGAAGGGATACTAGGTAAAATCTAGACAGGTCCAGGTCTGTAAAATGAAGTATATATAAAAGCCAAGGTGACTGAGGGTGACCCTTGTTGTCAGTAAGGTTCATGTACAGATGTCATGTTGGCCTTTGTGTAATGTTGGCCTTTCTTCTTGATGGAGACCCACAAGTCATCCCAGTTGGAGTTCCTGACGAAGTGCACCTCTCGGAGAACCCGGAAGGAAGACCAGGTGCGCCTGAGGGCCCTGAACGGTCTCCTCTACAAAGCGCTCACAGACATGCTGTGCACCCCGGAAGTGAGCCAGGAGTTGTGTGACCTGAACGTGGAGCTCTGCAAGGTAGCCAAGGGGCCTTGCACCCTATCACGCGCCTGGCATTGGGAGAGGCAGGAGGGAGGCTCGGTGTGTGCCTTGAGGTGTTGGGAGGAAGGCATGGGGGGCAGGTTCAGATAGCACCCGGTGCTCTGCCGGGGGTGAGATGGGCCATCAGAGGAAGACCTGGGTCAGATGAGTGGTGGCCCATGTGCCTTCCTCTCCGGGTAAGGACGGAGAGCTGGCTCCTGCCGTCTGCACCCTCAGGGTGGAGTGGGTTCACCCCAGGGAGGGCAGAGGGCACTGAGGCGCTTCTGGGGCGGGGTGGGGGCTGGAGTCAGGTCAGGGCGCTGGGCGCTAGCGATGGGGACAAAGCTGGGACTGCCCTTGGGTTAGTGCCTCTCTGCTGACACTCTCTGTCCACGAGAGCCCAGGTGAACTGACAGAGATTTGGGGCGGGGGTGGGGGAGCTCAGGTCTCTCTGACTTCAGACTTCTCCGCCTGCCGCGTCTTCTGGAGGACGACCCTCTCTGAGGCTCAGAACGCACACACGGAGGCCATCCTGCGGAGAAGTGCTGCGCACATGAGGTGAGCCGTCTGCCTGACCCTGCCTGCCGGCCAGTGTGTTTACCATTTTTGCTTTTAAGAAAAATTTGGGAAGTGTTTTCTTGAATTTCAGAACAGAATTCACATCTTCATATAAGCCACAAGCCAGGTCAGTGGTTCCCTAAGTGGGTCCTGGGTCCCTGGGGACCCCCGAGGTCCTTTGTCGGGGGACGTTCCTGAGGTAAGAGCTGTTTTCATGGTGAGGTGTGGTTTTCCTTTCTCGCTGTGTGGACGTTTGCACCGAGGATGTCCTGGTCATCACTGTGGCGTCAGCATATACTCACGGTAATCAACTGCCAGCTTCATTAAGAATATGCTTGGTGAATAAGCAGAAGTTACTCCCTTTATTAAATCTGACCCTTGGGCACATCTTTTTAGTATCTGTGGTGGAAAGTGTGGATGAAGTCCTGGTGGTTGTCTTGGAAAAATATTGTGGTTGCTGATTGTGATCCAGAATACACATTTTTCACTTGGAAGAACAAGTGAACCAACTGTGGTTATTAAGATGTAGGTATCTGACAGACATTTTCTCCAAAGTGAGTAAAGTGAACGTGTCGCTTCAAGAAAACAACTGACCATGTTTGTTACCAGTGATAAAATTCAAGCTTTTGGTGAAAATGAGAATTTGAGAAAGCCTGTACCCACTACTGTGAGTTTGACAGCTTTGCAGTTCATAAGACCCTTTTGATGAGATTGGAGATGATATATTGTAGAGTGCATCATCAATTCTGAAAATCTGTGTAACTTAGTAAATCAGTATTTTCGGAAAAATACCAATGTGTGATGTTACAAAATCACCAATGGGGAAAGGTCAATTCAGAAGGCAAGAGGATCACAGGATTTTAATGTACCGAGAGTGACCTGTCCATCCCTCTGGTTTCAGATTCCACATTGCAGCCTTAAATAAACCACTTTCGTTGAGATTCTATGTAGCATCAGAGAACGTCGACACCTTTCTGAAGGGCTGTTCACATACTCTTCCTTTTTCAGTTACAGATCCGAGAGCTTACATTTCCTTCTTTTTTAAGCAAAATAGTAGGACAGATTGAATGCAGATACAGAGGTGAGAAACTACTTGACTTCCATTATGCTGGGTTTTAAAGAAATTTGAAACCGTGTAAGCAGTGTCAGGAGAAGGCAATGGCAACCCACTCCAGTACTCTTGCCTGGAAAGTCCCTTGGACTGAGTAGCCTGGTGGGCTGTAGTCCATGGAGCCGCTAAGAGTCAGACACGACTGAGCGACTTCAGTTTCACTTTTCACGTTCATGCATTGGAGAAGGAAATGGCAACCCACTCCAGTGTTCTTGCCTGGAGAATCCCAGGGACGGGGAGCCTGGTGGGCTGCTGTCTGTGGGGTCGCACAGAGTCGGACGCGACTGCAGCGACTTAGCAGCAGCAGCAAGCAGTGTCACTCTTCTTAGTCTCATTTAAAATACAGCTGTTATTTGAATCAATTAATGAATACATATTTTTATATTTTTCAGCTTCACTTTCTAATGTGTTAAATGTTGATTGATGTAACCCACATAAACAAAAGGTCTTTGGTGTCCTCAGTAATTGTTAAGAGTATAAAGGGGGTTCTGAGACCAAAAATTGTCTCAGTGAGAACCACTGAGCTGGGTGGTAGGAAAAAAGTTAATCAGTTTTCTCCTCAGTCTTTAAAACGCGGAAAACCTCAGAACTGGGCTTTCTCCTTCCTTCTTCTCTTTCTCCCTGGGCCTCCTGCCTCCACTGTACAGCAGGCTTCCATTTTTCTTCTTAAAGTTTTTATTTATTTTTGGCTGCTCTGGGTCTTCGATGCTGCACACAGGCTTTCTCCAGTCGTGGGGAGCAGGGGTGACTCTCGTCACAGAGCATGGGCTCCGGAGCACAGGCTCTGTAGTTGGGGCTCACGGGCTTAGTTGCCCCATGGGGTGTGGGCTCTTCCTGGTCCAGGGATTGAACCTGCGTCCCCGGGTTCTTGACCCCTGGACCCCAGGGAAGCCCCACGCTTCCTTTTTAGAAGGCGAGGTGGTAGATGCTGAGAGCAGGGTCCTGCAGGTCTGGTGTTCTCCTGTGTGCTTGCTCAGCTGCTCTGCATCCCTCACAGTGTTGTGGTCTCTGAAGCTGGGCGTCAGAGTGCTCGTCACTCTCAGAAACAAGAAAATGAGAGATTTCCAACAAGTGTTGAGATAACAGCATGGTTTTCTTATTAGCTTTTAGGTAATCAGAAAAGTGGGGCTTTCTTGGTAGCTCAGTGGTGAAGAATCACCTGCAATGCAGGAGACATGGGTTTGATCCCTGAGTCGGGAAGATCCCCTGGAGGAGGGCATGGCAACCCACTCCAGTATTCTTGCCTGGAGAATCCCATGGGCAGAGGAGCCTGGTGGGCTACAGTCCGTGGGGTCGCAAATAGTCGGACACGACTAAAGCGACTAAACAGCAGCAGCAATCAGAAAAGTCAGTTGAACAGAATGTTTCCCACCTCTTTGGATCACCAGGCTTTAGTGTAAATCCGCATGACTGTGTATCAGTTCTGTCGCTGAGCAGCTGTGCTTGTGTGTCCCAGCAGTGTCTCTGTGTCTGGCGTCTGGTGGTGGTGGGCTGGTGGCCACCCTTCTGTGGAGCCGCTGCTGGTGCCCGTGAATGGAGGGGTGGACGCTGGCGGTGACACCCGCAGGCCTTCCCAAGTTCACGGCAGACTTGATAAGGGTCTCAAAAGCTGCATTTAGAGCGTTAAAAACAGTTGTGATAATGCATTTTATATCCCTATTGAAATGTGGCAGTTGGCTAAGGAAGATTTTTCATCCTCAAATACTGTGATGAACAAAACTCACGTCTCACCTCTTTGTGAGATGACATTTCTGTTTCTGGCATCCCTCCGCCAGATGTCACTTCAACTGCTCAAACCTTATTTTCTCTCCAGGCATCTTCTGATGTCTCAGCAGACCCTGAGGAATGTGCCGCCCATAGTGTTCGTTCAGGACAAAAAATATGCAGCTGTGATGGAGGTAAGGCTTTTACATAATTGTGTCTTTACTGTGTCAACTTTTGTATGCATACGGTTTTACTTTTAAGTTTTAAATATTCAAAAGAATCCTGTGTACAGATTTTAAAAGGTAATATTTGGAAAGGTACAAATGAAAAGTAGGGCTCCTGTGTCCCTGTCCTCACCCCAGTTTCCCAGAGGAAGCCACATTGCATAGCTTTAATTTTTTGATGCTCGTCAGAATCACCCTCAAAACTATAACCCCGTGGTTGTAGTTTGAATATAAATGTGATGCAGTCGGAGCTGCCCCCTGAGCGTGCCGCCTCCTCTCACTTCCCTGAGTTTCAGTCTGTCTGTGGTTACTTTACACCATCAAGGCTGACACACTTACGTTCTGTCCTGGAACTGTCATTGTTTCATAGTTGTTTTCCTTGTTTTCCATACAGGTTTTAGAGGTTAAAACCCTGTTAACATACATGCATTTTTCTTTCTTTTTTTCAGCTTTTGTTCTTTTATTTTTTTTTTAATTTTTTAAATTTTTTTTGAATTCTTTTTTTTTTTTTATTAGTTGGAGGCTAATTACTTCACAACATTTCAGTGGGTTTTGTCATACATTGACATGAATCAGCCATGGAGTTACATGTATTCCCCATCCCAATCCCCCCTCCCACCTCCCTCTCCACCCGATTCCTCTGGGTCTTCCCAGTGCACCAGGCCCGAGCACTTGTCTCATGCATCCCACCTAGGCTGGTGATCTGTTTCACTATAGATAATATACATGCTGTTCTTTCGAAACATCCCACCCTCACCTCCCACAGAGTTCAAAAGTCTGTTCTGTACTTCTGTGTCTCTTTTTCTGTTTTGCATATAGGGTTATCATTACCATCTTTCTAA